>NC_079324.1:5245565-5265565 GCF_029931775.1 Euleptes europaea | reverse complement strand
TACTCTTCGTTAGGACAATACGCATTAAATCAGACTACTTAGAGATTGTAGCACAACAGATCTGTAGCACAACATTTAACTATATAACTCATAAAACACAATTATAGCTTACATTGTCACTTGCAAAGTGTCTTTGTGTGAGAGTCCCCAACCAAGCTGTGCTAACTTTGCAAAATCACTTGCTCAGACTTAGATGCAGAAACAAAGGATTTATTGAAGGCTTCAGATGGTACAAGGCAGACACGAGTTCAAAGTTGCAAGTGAGCTTACTATCCGAGTTACAGAATATATCTCCTACAGGGCACTAGGGTTCACACCTCTGTTATGGGAAGCTACAAGATCGATTGGTACAATACAGACATCAAACGGTCCCAAAGAGACTGTTAGGGCTATCAGATCTTCAAGGCCGAATCTGGCCCGAGGGAGTGAATACAGAGAGCGCAGCAGGGGAGGGGAAGGCGGCACCTGGGACTGACGGATGTGGCGCCTGAACCCAGGAAAGCGTAGGAAGGTGTGAACTGCTTTTACGAGTTCAAAGAAAGCTGGGGTGAAGGGTAGACAAAGAGGAGTCAGAGGTACATGGCCCTCACATTCTGCCTCCCTTAAGGCCCCCCTCCCGCAAGGTCAGGCGGACGAGGCTTATCAGGGTAGGCACAGTGGAATTCATGAACCAGCCGGGGAGCAGCCATGTGGGGGGCTGCCACCCATTCATCATGTGCAGGGTCCAGATGTTTCCAACGTACCAAATAGAACAATTTCCCTTTTTTCCATTTGGAGTCTAAGACCTTGGACACTTCCAAATGTGTTTCCCCGCCCACTACCGTAGGAATCTCCGTCTTGGGGGGGGAGTGGAACTGAGGCGCGGCCACGTACGGTTTGAGGAAGCTGATGTGAAAAACGGGGTGTACGCCCCGAAGGGACTTTGGAAGTTCCAACTCCACCGTGACCTCATTGATTACCCGGGATATGGGAAACGGCCCTACATATCGATCATTTAGCTTTTTGCAGGGTCGGAGTGAGCGCAGGTTCTTGGTGGAGAGGTAAACCTGCTCCCCTACTTTGAGTTCCCATCCCGGGGACCGATGTTTATCGGCCTGGTCCTTGTACTTGCGCTTGGCCCTTTCAAGGTTTTTCTGCAGCCAGGGCCAAGTGGATCGGACAACCTGTACCCAATCCTGGATCTCCTGAACCTCTTCGAGCTCAGGAGTGATGGTGGTGGAACCGAAAGGGCCGAAGTCCGTCCCGTACACCACCTGGAAAGGGCTAAAACCAGTGGAGGAGTGGGGGGCATTGTTGTAGGCATACTCGGCAAATGGCAACAGGTCTACCCAATCATCTGGTGGTAATTGATATAACAACGGAGGTAACACTCGACCACAGCATTTACCCGCTCAGTTTGACCATCAGTCTGGGGGTGATAGGCAGAAGAGAGACCTTGTTCCCCAACCCCCATTAATTTCAGGAAGGCTCATCAGAACTTGGCAACGAACTGGACCCCCCTGACGGAGAGGACCTTCCTGGGGATCGAGTGAAGCCTCAGGACATGATTTACAAACATTTTGGCCAACATCTGGGCCGAGGGAAGCCCGGCACAGGGAACGAAGTGGACCTGTTTGGAGAAGAGATCCGTGATCACCCACAGGACCGTTTTACCCCGACTGAGTGGCAGGTCGGTGATAAAGTCCATGGCGATCACTTCCCACGGCCTGGTAGGCATTTCTAAAGGTTTCAAAAGTCCCGGGGGTTTCCCCATCCTCTTTTTGGCCATGGCGCAGATGGGACAGCTGCGAACGTACAGCTTTACATCAGCCCTCATACCGGGCCACCAAAATTGCCGCCTCACCAAATGCAGAGTCTTTACAAACCCAAAATGACCCGCCAGTTTGGCTCCATGGACCAGCCCCAGGATCTCTTTGCGAAGAGATTCAGGGACGTAGAGCTTTCCACCCTTCACCCACCAAGAGTCCCGCTGCTCCATGTCGGCGGGGAGAGTCTGCTGCTCCGCCTCCCTCAGAGAAGCGTCCCAGAGCCGTTGCTGAAAGGCTTCCGGGACACCTCTGAGCAGGGGGCTTTCCGGTTGGCGGGTTTGGGACCGGGTGGTCACGGCCAGTCCTGGAACGTCCCCCCGTTGCTCGGGGGTGAATAGGGAGTCCACGGGTCGGTCGAAGTCATTGCGATACTGGGGAAGTCGGGACAGGGCATCTGCCAGGGCATTTTCTTTCCCGGGTACATGCTTAAGGGTGAAACGAAACTTAGCAAAAAATTGAGCCCACCGAATTTGTTTAGCATTGAGCTTTCTTGCCCCCTTGAGAGCCTCAAGATTTTTGTGGTCAGTACACACTTCAAAAGGAGATTCTGCCCCCTCCAAAAAATGTCTCCAGATGGTGAGGGCATGCTTAACGGCCGCCGCCTCTTTCTCCCAAATAGCCCAGTTGATTTCGGACTGGGAAAACTTTTTGGAGAAGTAGGCGCACGGTTTCAAAACCCCGTTCTCATCCCGCTGCAGGAGGACTCCCCCCATGGCTACATCCGAGGCGTCCACCTGGACCATGAACGGTTTGTTGCAGTCTGGGTGGGCTAGCACTGGTTCGGACGAAAAGAGCAGCTTCAGCGTCTCGAAAGCCTGCTGGCAGGGCGGAGACCATTGCAAACGGGCAGAGGGCAGAGCGGCGTTTGCTCCCTTCCCCTTGGTACGCAAGAGGGAAGTAAGGGGGAGGGCCACCTGTGCGAAATTGGGGATGAAGTTTCGGTAGAAATTGGCAAATCCCAAAAATTGTTGTAGTTCCTACGAGTAGTGGGGGGTTCCCAGTCCCTTACCGCCCGAACCTTTTTGGAGTCCATTTCCAAACCCTGGTGGGAAATAACATAGCCTAAGAAGGTAATAGAGGGTTGATGGAATTCACATTTGGAAACCTTAGCAAACAATTTGTGCTCCCGCAGCCGCAGGAGGACTTCGCGCACCAGGCGGACGTGCTCTTCCATGGTTTCAGAATAAATGAGGATATCATCTAGAAATACCACCCCCCCCCCGAAACAATAAATCATGTAAAACTTCATTAATTAATTGCATGAACACACTCGGAGCCCCGGAAAGTCCGAACGGCATCACTAAATATTCAAACATGCCAAAACAACTTGAAAAGGCCGTCTTGGATTCGTCCCCCTCCTTTATGCGGATGCGGTGGTAGGCCTCCACCAAATCCAATTTGGTGAAGATTCGGCCTTCCTTCAATTGTGCTAGAAGGTCTGGAATGAGAGGGAGGGGGTAAGCGTTAGACTGAGTGACAGCATTCAGTCTACGAAAGTCAATACACAGTCTCAAGTCTCCCGTCTTTTTCTTGACAAAGAAAGCGGGGGCGGAGTACGGGGCTTTCGAAGGGCGGATGAAGCCCCTCGCCAGGTTTGTGTCCAAACAGTCCCGCAATACCGCCTTCTCATTGGGGCTCATGGGGTAGACTTTCCCCTTGGATAATTTGCCATCTCCCACAATCTCAATAGCGCAGTCAGTTTCCCGGTGTGGGGGTAGTTCATCACATTCCCATACATCAAACACATCTGCAAACTGGGAATACTCGGAGGGCAGCTGGGGTGGTGTGGTAACGGGCATGGGGGCCCCCACCAAGGTGGCGGCCGGGGTGCAGAGCACTCGGTCCTTATCGTGCAATTCACAGGGGTCCTCGGGGAAGGTGAGTGTCCGCTTGACCCAGTCAATGGAAGGGTTGTGCCCCTGTAACCAATTCATCCCAAGCACTACGGGGGCGACTATGGGGGCGATGGTAAAGTAGAGCCGTTCCCAATGTTCCCCCACGGCCATGACTACCGCGGTGCTGCGGTGAGTGATGGGTCCCCTTTTAAAGTCACTACCGTCCATTTGAGAAAAGCGGAGGGGGTCTGGGAGCCGCTTGCGTCTGACACGCAATTTCTTGGCCGCTTCCTCGCTTATCAAGGTGCGGGCGCAGCCAGAGTCCACTAGAGCGGGGAATTCTAATACTGGGCCCCCTTTGGGCAGGGAAAGGTGGACCCTAATATAAACATTGTCTTCCTGGGCGCTTACCATCAATGGAGCTCCTTGCACAATTTTCAGAGCGGTCTGCTGAGGAGCCCCTTTTACAGCAGACCGGCGGCGTTTTTTGCCGACACTTCCCACTCTTCTTCCTCGCTGGATGAAGGGGACGTGGTAGTTGTAATCCGTGACTCGGACGAGTCAAGGGCTTCATTTATAATCCTGGGTCCCGATGGACCAGCTGAGGAGGAGGATCCGCCTTGGGCGCGCGCGTGCAGTGCGGAGGGTGCGCTCCGACGGCTAGGTGTGCCGCTTCGGCGTCGAGGTTGGCCTTCCGCCAGTGCCTTCTCCGGTTCGGCCATGGTCGGGCGAGGAGGGACCGGGCGTCCGGAGCGGGACGGGCATTCCGAGGCGAAGTGCCCCTTACCTCCGCAAACTAGGCAAACGCCGGTTTCGAAGCGTTTGCGGTGTTCGGCCATCGAGGGGCCGCCGCCAACCTGAGGTCGGGGGTCCCTGGTGCCGCCGGGTCTGTCCCCCCGAGGTTTGAGGTCGCGCCCGGTGCGTTGTTTGGACAGAGTCAGGAGTTGCTTCCGATTCTCGATATCGGCAGCATGGCGCACCCAACCCTCAATGTCCGGGGGGTTACCTTGCATGAAGGCCCAGTGTTGCAGGTCCGGGTTCAGTCCCTCCCTGAAGCACTGTACACGGGTGGCTTCGCTCCAATCCAAAATCCTGCTTGATAGCGACTGGAATTCGCTTGCATACTGCGCCACCGACTTAGTCCCTTGGCACAGTTGCATCAGGGTAGCTTTGGCACGCTCCCCCAGGTTCGGGTCCTCGAACCGATTTCTGAGTGCTATCATGAATTCGTCAAGACTCCGTAGAATAGGGGAGTGAAGCTCGTACTGTAACACCATCCAAGCGGCCGCCTCGCCTTGGAGAAGAGAGGCCACATATTGGACCTGGGATTCCTCGGAGGTAAAGGTCCGGCCCTGTTCCCGCATAAAAATGTCCACTTGCACCATAAAGAAGGTCAGCTGGTCCCCCGACCCATCATACGTGATCTTCAAGTCACGGCGGGCCGGAGTAGCGGGAGGGGCAGGTGGAGCGGCCGGTGTCCCGTCTGGGGGGTTGCCGGAGGGGGTTTGTACCTTCAATGCATCCAAGGCGTGGGCCATGTCGAACATCAAGGTTTGCATGGCATCCATACGTTCAATCAAACCCTGGTGCTCCTTTTGCCACCCCTTTCGCTCCTCGTCCATCTGGAGAAGCATCACAGCTTCCTTCCGCGCGGGGTCGTCCTCAAACCCCGTGCTGGGAACCGCCATCCGGCGCGACCCCGACTCGGTCCGGGAGAGCGACCATCCCCTGGGAGAGTCCAGCCAGGAATTAAAGGTGGTTTTGGGTTTCGTACCCAAACCCGGGACCTGGTTGGGTCCGCTGGGTACCTTTCGCTTGTGGTCACCCTCCGGGGGTTCGGAATCGGGCAGCTCCGGAGCCGTGGGTTCCTTCGGTTTCTCGGGTGAAGAAGGTGTCTCCTCCTCATCTCGCATGACTGTCCGTAAAGGTACAGGCGTAGAACGAAGAGGCAAGGACTTGCAACTTAATGTGAAAGTCCCCAACCAAGCTGTGCTAACTTCGCAAAATCACTTGCTCAGACTTAGATGCAGAAACAAAGGATTTATTGAAGGCTTCAGATGGTACAAGGCAGACACGAGTTCAAAGTTGCAAGTGAGCTTACTATCCGAGTTACAGAATATATCTCCTACAGGGCACTAGGGTTCACACCTCTGTTATGGGAAGCTACAAGATAGATTGGTACAATACAGACATCAAACGGTCCAAGAGAGACTGTTAGGGCTATCAGATCTTCAAGGCCGAATCTGGCCCGAGGGAGTGAATACAGAGAGCGCAGCAGGGGAGGGGAAGGCGGCACCTGGGACTGACGGATGTGGCGCCTGAACCCAGGAAAGCGTAGGAAGATGTGAAGTGCTTTTACGAGTTCAAAGAAAGCTGGGGTGAAGGGTAGACAAAGAGGAGTCAGAGGTACATGGCCCTCACATTTTGTTTACATAGCCTTTAGCGAGATTACAGAAGAGCAAGTTAGCATATTACTCATATCTTTGAGAGAACTTTAATGCCTTTAAGCTATAATAAGTACAGTTTCAGCTATTAATGTACTCTTAGTACATTAAGATATCTTAAGACCTTGAGAAGGACAAAAGTGTCTTGCTTTTGTGATTCTGACATCTGGCAGCTGAGTCAGAAAGGTGATTTTGGTCACGTCTTATTGATAGATAAGGAAAGGCGCTCTGCTTTGCCCCTTCAAGGAAAAGGACTAGAGCGACTTTATTTGGAAGCTATTGATAGAGCTGACCTTGAGAGTATTCCATCAGCCTGTCAGCATTACACAGAATTTCATTATACATTACACAAACCTCTGCAGTGGCCCAGTTTGCATGATGTGTACTAGCTCTATATGGAATCAATCCTGCACATGTTCACAGAATACCCTAGTTATGTCAGAGACCATCCCAATGTTAGGGTGAGGGTGAGGGTTAGGGTTGGGTAAGCATTAGGGTTAGGGTTAGCATTAGGGTTTAAGGTTAAGGTGAGGGTTAGGGTTAAAGTTAGGGTTTGTTTAGGGCTACGGTTAGGGTTAGGGTTTAGAGTAAAGGATAGGGTTAGGGTTACGGTTGAATTAGGGTTAGGGTTAGGGTTAGGGTTAGGGTTAGGGTTAGGGTTAGGGTTAGGGTTAGGGTTAGGGTTAGGGTTAGGGTTAGGGTTAGGGTTAGGGTTAGGGTTAGGGTTAAAGGTAGGGTTAGGGTTAGGGTTAGGGTTAGGGTTAGGGTTAGGGTTAGGGTTAGGGTTGAATTAGGGTAAGGGTTAGTTTTGAATTAGGGTTAGGGTTAGGGTTGGGTAAGCGTTAGGGTTAGGGTTAGGGTTGGGTAAGGGTTAGGATTAGGGTTAGGGTTAAAGTAGGGTTGGGTTAGGGTTAGGGTTAGGGTTAGCGTTAGAATTAAGGTTAGGGTTATGGTTAGGGTTATGGTTAGGGTTAAAGGTAGGGTTGGGTTAGGGTAAGGGTTAGGGTTTAGAGTTAAGGTTACGGTTAGGTTTGGGGTTGAATTAGGGTTAGGGTTAGGGTTAGGGTTAGGGTTAGGGTTAGGGTTAGGGTTAGGGTTAGGGTTAGGGTTAGGGTTAGGGTTAGGGTTAGGGTTAGGGTTGAATTAGGGTAAGGGTTAGGGTTAGGGTTAGGGTTGGGTAAGCATTAGGGTTAGGGTTAGGGTTAGGGTTGGGTTAGGGTTAGGGTTATGGTTGGGTAAGTGTTAGGGTTTGGGCTAGGGTTAGGGTTAGGGTTTAGAGTTAAGGTCAGTGTTAGGGTTAGGGTAGAATTAGGGTGAGGGTTAGGTTTGGGTAAGCGTTAGGTTTAGGGTTAGGGTTAAGGTTGAGTAAGGGTTAGGGTTATGGTTAGGGTTAAAGGTAAGGTTGGGTTAGGGTTAGGGTTTGGGTTTAGAGTTAAGGTTAGGGTTAGGGTTGAATTAGGGTTAGGGTTAGGTTTGGGTAAGCGTTAGGTTTAGGGTTAGGGTTAAGGTTGAGTAAGGGTTAGGGTTATGGTTAGGGTTAAAGGTAAGGTTGGGTTAGGGTTAGGGTTTGGGTTTAGAGTTAAGGTTAGGGTTAGGGTTGAATTAGGGTTAGGGTTAGGTTTGGGTTTAGGGTTAAGGTTAGGGTTAGGGTTGGGTAGGGGTAGGGGTAGGGTTAGGGTTAGGGTTAGGGTTAGGGTTAGGGTTAGGGTTAGGGTTAGGGTTGAATTAGGGTAAGGGTTAGGGTTAGGGTTAGGGTTGGGTAAGCATTAGGGTTAGGGTTAGGGTTAGGGTTGGGTTAGGGTTAGGGTTAGGGTTAGGGTTAGGGTTGGGTTAGGGTTAAGGTTAGGGTTAGGGTTAGGGTTGGGTAAGCTTTAGGGTAACGGTTAGGGTTAGGGTTAGGATCAGGGTTGTCGCGGTTCTCACCGTTAACTGCCTACACTCGTAGAAAGGATCACTTCCTGAGAAGGGAAGTGTTAACTTACTCAGCGAGACACCACTAGACCGGAATCAACGGTTCCGAGAAACTTGTTATGGTTCCTAGAAAATCTCTTGAACACGCCAATAAATTTATAATACTGGAGAAGAGTAGTATAAAAAACAGATTTATTTACATTATATTATATCTATGTTTAAGCTCTAAGATCTATGAGAACATATGAAGTTATCCCAGAGTATCTGTATTGTGCGTATCTCACAGAGTACAGAGAGACTCCTTTCCCTTCAGGAACATCTCTGGTCTCTTGCTCTGAGGAGGTTCAGAAGTCCCTCTGTTAAGTAGAGGACCTTCTGACACTATCTATTAGCCCTGTGTTCAGGATGCTCTTTAGCATTGGTAAGCCAAATAGGTTTGGTTTGTAAGAATCCATAAATCCAATGGACTCTCAGTGCTCCAATATATGGGAAGATCACTGCACAGGTTCCCATTCTAAGAATAAGAATGCTCAGGGTCTCTATCCTAGGAATAGAGCAGTCTCACAAGAAGACTGTAAGCAAGATATGTTGAAATATCCAGATCTTGATACTTCAAGATACCTTAGAGAACTGCTGTCCACGCAAGGATCAGAGTCTCAATGTCTTACATCTCAGGCCTCTGAAATGGAGAAATGTTACTTCAGACAGCTGCAGTCTGCCAGCAATAAGAATCTGAAGCGCTGGTTTTACTGTGGCTGTATTTATACTGTTTGTAGACATTAAGAGTGAAGAGAGATCCTTTATCTCCTCTTTCTTATCCATTAAGAGGGATACCTTTTATTCCCTTTGTCAGCAGTGCAGAAATGGCTTACTAGCAGCTGCTCAGCTCTTTATGTCCATATATGGGCATCCTTTCCTTTCAGTCCACTTTGCTTAAAGTATAAACACTTATTTCTGAGTTACATGATCACGTTATATACATAATTTGTATACCATCCTCTTCGTTAGGACAATACGCATTAAATGAGACTACTTAGAGATCTGTAGCACAACAGATCTGTAGCACAACATTTAACTATATAACTCATAAAACACAATTATAGCTTACATTGTCACTTGCAAAGTGTCATTGTTTACATAGCCTTTAGCGAGATTACAGAAGAGCAAGTTAGCATATTACTCATATCTTTGAGAGAACTTTAATGCCTTTAAGCTATAATAAGTACAGTTTCAGCTATTAATGTACTCTTAGTACATTAAGATATCTTAAGACCTTGAGAAGGACAAAAGTGTCTTGCTTTTGTGATTCTGACATCTGGCAGCTGAGTCAGAAAGGTGATTTTGGTCACGTCTTATTGATAGATAAGGAAAGGCGCTCTGCTTTGCCCCTTCAAGGAAAAGGACTAGAGCGACTTTATTTGGAAGCTATTGATAGAGCTGACCTTGAGAGTATTCCATCAGCCTGTCAGCATTACACAGAATTTCATTATACATTACACAAACCTCTGCAGTGGCCCAGTTTGCATGATGTGTACTAGCTCTATATGGAATCAATCCTGCACATGTTCACAGAATACCCTAGTTATGTCAGAGACCATCCCAATGTTAGGGTGAGGGTTAGGGTTGGGTAAGCATTAGGGTTAGGGTTAGCATTAGGGTTTAAGGTTAAGGTGAGGGTTAGGGTTAAAGTTAGGGTTTGTTTAGGGCTACGGTTAGGGTTAGGGTTTAGAGTAAAGGATAGGGTTAGGGTTACGGTTGAATTAGGGTTAGGGTTAGGGTTAGGGTTAGGGTTAGGGTTAGGGTTAGGGTTAGGGTTAGGGTTAGGGTTAGGGTTAGGGTTAGGGTTAGGGTTAGGGTTAGGGTTAGGGTTAGGGTTGGGTAAGGGTTAGGGTTAGGGTTAGGGTTAGGGTTAAAGGTAGGGTTAGGGTTAGGGTTAGGGTTAGGGTTAGGGTTAGGGTTAGGGTTAGGGTTAGGGTTAGGGTTAGGGTTAGGGTTAGTTTTGAATTAGGGTTAGGGTTAGGGTTGGGTAAGCGTTAGGGTTAGGGTTAGGGTTGGGTAAGGGTTAGGATTAGGGTTAGGGTTAAAGTAGGGTTGGGTTAGGGTTAGGGTTAGGGTTAGCGTTAGAATTAAGGTTAGGGTTATGGTTAGGGTTATGTGAGAGATCCCCCTCTCTGAGTTTGCTTCTCCAAATCAGTTGCTCAGACGTTGATACAGAAACAATAGATTTATTGAAGCCTTCAGGAGATGAGACAGGCACAGGTAGAAAGTTGCAAGTGAGGGGCTATACGGGTTTACAGAATATATTGACTCCAGGGCACTGGGGCACTGGGGTTCACACTTATTGTTATGGGAAGTTACAAGCTTGGCATAATACAAAACATCAGACGGATCCCAGGAAGTCTGGTGCGGCTATCACACTTCCAAGGCCGCACCGGCCTGAGGGAGTACTGGCAGGAAAACAGCGGGGGGGAAGATACATGGGCCATCAGGCCTGGCGCCTGAGACCAGAAGGTGTGAACTGCTTTTACGAGTTCACTGATAATACCGCAGGTGATGGAAAGCAGAGACACAAAGACAGAGACCCTCACATTCTGCCCCCCTTAAGGCCCCCCTCCGGGAGGATGAGGCTTATCGGGATAAGCAAGGTGGAATTCTCGGACCAAGCGAGGAGCTGCCATGTGGGGTGCGGCCACCCATTCGTCATGAGCGGAGCCAAGGTTTTTCCAGCGAACAAAGTAAAACAGTTTCCCTTTCTTCCATTTGGAATCTAAAACCTTGGATATTTCCAAATGGGTGTCCCCTCCTACTACGGTAGGAATCTCATGAGCGGGAGGGGGGTGGAACTGGGGAGCTGCTACATAAGGTTTGAGGAGGCTTATATGGAAGACTGGATGAACCCCCTTGAGTGTCTTAGGGAGACTCAGTTCCACGGTAACCTCGTTGATTACTCTGGTAATGGGGAAAGGTCCTACATAACGGTCGCTCAGTTTTTTGCACGGGCGAAGAGAGCGGAGGTTTTTGGTGGACAGATAGACTTGCTCCCCCACCTTGAGTTCCCATCCCGGAGACCGGTGTTTGTCCGCTTGTTCCTTGTACTTGCTTTTTGCCCTTTCCAGATTTTTGAGCAACCATGGCCAGGTGGATTTAACCACCTGAATCCACTCCTGAAGATCAGGGGTAGACTGGAGCTCTGGCGAGACGGGGGCAGAACCGAAAGGGCCAAAATCCGTCCCGTATATAACTTGGAAGGGACTAAAGCCGGTAGAGGAATGAGGCGCATTGTTGTACGCATATTCGGCAAATGGCAGCAGGTCAACCCAGTCATCCTGGTGGAAATTTACATAGCAGCGCAAATAACATTCTACTACCGCATTTACTCGTTCTGTTTGACCATCCGTTTGGGGGTGATAGGCGGAAGAAAGGCCCTGTTCCTCCACTCCCATTAACTTTAGGAAAGCCCGCCAGAATTTGGCAACAAACTGGACCCCCCGGTCGGAGAGGACCTTCCTCGGGATCGAGTGTAGCCTGAGGACGTGCGTGATGAACAGTTTAGCTAAGCCCTGGGCTGAAGGAAGACCTGCACATGGAACGAAATGAACCTGTTTGGAAAAGAGGTCTGTGATAACCCAGAGAACCGTTTTCCCCCGACTTGGAGGTAGGTCGGTGATAAAATCCATGGCGATGACTTCCCAGGGACGGGAGGGGTTCTCAAGCGGTTTGAGAAGCCCCGGGGGTTTTCCCATCCGTTTCTTGGCCGTGGCGCAGGTGGGGCAGCTGCGCACATACAACTCCACATCAGATCTCATACCGGGCCACCAAAACTGCCTTCGAACCAGGTGAAGCGTTTTTACGAAACCAAAATGACCTGCCAGCCTGGCCCCATGTACCAGTCCCAATACTTCTTTGCGAAGGGAAGATGGGACATATAGTTTCCCCCCCTGCACCCACCAAGTGTTGGTTCGTTCCAAGCCAGGAGGGAGGAGATTGTGCTCCTCCTCCTGCAAGGAGGCGTCCCGGAGTCGCTGTTGGAACACTTCCGGGATACCTTTGAGCGTAGGGGGGGTCTCCGGTTGGCGGGCTTGGGATCGGGTGGTGACGGCTAAGCCAGGGACTTCCCCTCGCTGTTCGGGAGTGAACAGGGAGTCGACGGGGCGATCGAAATCGTTGCGATACTGGGGAAGTCGTGACAAAGCATCAGCTAGGGCATTTTCTTTGCCAGGGACATGTTTGAGGGTGAACCGGAATTTTGCAAAAAATTGGGCCCACCGAATTTGTTTGGCATTGAGTTTTCTAGCTCCCTTGAGAGCCTCAAGATTCTTGTGATCTGTGCACACTTCGAACGGCAGTTCGGCCCCCTCCAAGAAGTGTCTCCATATGGTAAGGGCATGTTTGACCGCTGCTGCCTCCTTCTCCCAAATGGCCCAGTTGATTTCGGACTGGGAAAACTTCTTGGAGAAGTAGGCGCACGGCCTTAACCGTCCCCCCTCATCCCTCTGCAATAGGGCCCCGCCCATTGCTACATCCGAGGCATCCACCTGCACCACGAAGGGCTTGGTGCAATCCGGGTGAGCCAAAACGGGTTCGGATGAAAATAGTAGCTTTAAGCGTTCAAAAGCTTGCTGGCACTGGGGAGACCATTGCAGACGGGCTGAGGGGAGTGCGGCGCTAGCCCCCCTGTCCTTGGTACGTAACAGGGCAGTGAGGGGAAGCGCAACTTGGGCAAAGTTGGGAATGAAATTCCGGTAAAAGTTGGCAAACCCCAAAAACTGTTGAAGTTGGCGGCGGGTAGTGGGGGTTTCCCAGTCCCGCACCGCCTGGACCTTGGCGGGGTCCATTTCCAACCCTTGGTGGGAAATCACATACCCCAAAAATGTAATAGAAGGTTGGTGGAATTCACACTTGGACACCTTAGCATACAGTTTGTGCTCCCGCAGCCGCTGGAGCACTTCTCGCACTAGGCGCACATGTTCTTCCATGGTCTCAGAGTAAATAAGAATGTCATCGAGAAATACCACCACCCCCCGAAACAGTAAATCATGCAAAACTTCATTAATTAATTGCATAAAGACACTCGGAGCCCCCGAAAGTCCGAACGGCATGACCAGGTACTCAAACATCCCAAAACAACTGGAAAAGGCCGTTTTGGGTTCGTCTCCTTCTTTGATGCGAATGCGGTGGTAGGCTTCTACCAAGTCCAGTTTGGTGAAGATTCGGCCCTCCTTTAATTGTGCTAGAAGGTCAGGAATAAGAGGGAGGGGGTAAGCATTAGACTGGGTGACTGCGTTCAGTCTGCGAAAGTCAATACACAGTCTTAAATCTCCCGTCCTTTTCTTTACAAAGAAAGCTGGGGCTGAATAAGGAGCCTTGGAGGGGCGTATGAAACCCCTCGCCAGATTGACATCCAGATAGTCCCGCAATACAGTCTTTTCACTGGGGCTCATGGGGTAAACCTTTCCCTTAGACAGTTTGCCTTCCCCTACGATCTCGATGGCACAGTCCGTTTCTCTGTGGGGAGGCAGTTCGTCGCACTCTCTAACATCGAAAACATCCGTAAACTGCGAGTACTCAGAGGGTAACTGTGGAGAGAGTGGGGCGGGGGACCCTACCAGTGCGGCGGCTGGAGTTCTGAGCACCCGTTCCTTGTCATGCAACCCACAGGGGTTTTCTGGGAAAGAAAGCACCCGTTTAACCCAATCAATGGAGGGATTGTGTCCCCTTAACCAGTTCATCCCTAACACCACAGGGGTTACAATAGGGGCGATGGTGAAATACAACCGTTCCCAATGTTCCCCCACGGACATAATCACGGCTGCAGTTCTGTGGGTCACAGGGCCCCGTTTAAAGTCACTCCCGTCCATTTGGGAAAAACGGAGGGGTCCCGGAAGCCGCTTGCGCCGGACCCCCAACTTCTTGGCAGTTTCCTCATTTATCATGGTGCGGGCACACCCCGAGTCGACCAACGCGGGGACCTCTAACGGGGGACCCCCTTTGGGTAGGGACAGATGAACACGCACAAATACATTGTCCTCTTGGGCGCTTACCATCGGTGGAGCTCCTTGCACAACGATAGGGACGGTCTGCTGCGGAGCCCCCTCTACAGCAGACCGACGGCGTTTTTTGCCGGCTGTTCCCACTCTTCCTCCTCGCTGGAAGAGGGGGACGGGGTGGTGGCCTCCGGGGAGCCGTCCGAATCAAAGACGGTATTTGTAATCCGGGACCCCGATGGGACCGTAGAGTCGGATGCCCCATCCTGGGGGCGCGCGTGGAGAGCGGAGGGTGCGCCGGAGCGCCGGCTCAGTGGTCCGCTTCTACGGCGAGGCTGGCTGTCGGCGGCCGGTTTCGTCGGCTCGGCCTGGGTTTGGCGGGGGGGGGTCGGACGGCCTGAGCGAGAGGGGCATTGCGATGCAAAGTGACCCTTTCCCCCGCAGATCAGGCAGACGCCGGCCTCGAACCGCTTGCGGCGTTCCGCGGCCGAGAGACCCCCGCCACCCCCTTGCCGGAGTTCCCGGCCACGGTCACCTCGGGGCCTGGGGTCTCGCCCAAGCCGTTGCTTGGACAAGTTCAGGAGTTGCTTGCGATTCTCGATGTCAGCAGCATGGCGAACCCAACCTTCCACATCCGGGGGGTTCCCTTGCATGAAGGCCCAATGTTGGAGGTCTGGGTTGAGACCCTCCCTGAAACATTGTACCAAGGTAGCTTCACTCCAGTCCAGAATTCGGCTAGCCAGTGACTGGAACTCACTTGCATACTGCGCCACCGACTTAGTCCCTTGGCGCAGTTGCATCAGGGAGGCTTTAGCCCGCTCACCCAGAGTCGGGTCCTCAAAACGGTTTCGGAGTGCTACCATGAACTCGTCCAGGGTTCGCAGTACCGGCGAGCGGAGTTCATACTGCAACACCATCCAGGCAGCCGCCTCCCCCTGCAGTAAGGAAGCCACGTACTGCACCCGGGACTCCTCAGAAACAAAGGTTCGGCCTTGTTCCCGCATAAAAATGTCCACTTGGACCATAAAAAAGGTCAATTGGTCTCCCGACCCGTCATACGTGACTTTCAGGTCCCGACGGGCCGGGGGGGCAGGGGTTGCGGGCGGAACTGCCGGCGCCCCGTCTGGGGGAGCACCGGCTGGAGGTTGCAACTTCAGCGCATCTAGGGCCGTGGCCATCTCACCCATTACGCGTTGCATGGTCTCCATCTGCTCCTGCATAGCCCGGCGGTCTTCCTGCCACTGCTTTCGTTCTTCCTCCATGAGGGCTTCTTTGCGGGCCGGGTCCCCTTCGAGTCCCGTGCTGGGGAAGGCCAACCGGCGATCCTTCGCCGCAGTCCGCGAGAGCGACCAGCCCTTGGGAGAGTCCAGCCAATAAGTAAGCCCCCGGGGACGTTCGTCCCGATCTTGGTCGGGGACGCGACCCTTCGGTTTCTTTGGCTTGGCTCCCTCCTCCTTCGGGTCCGGCTTCTCCGGCTCGTCCGGAGCCTTGGGGGCATCGGGGATAGGGGTGGTATCCTCGTCGGCTGACATTCTGTCCAAAGCGGTACAGCTGCAGTCCGAGAGGCAAGGACTTGCAACTTAATGTGAGAGATCCCCCTCTCTGAGTTTGCTTCTCCAAATCAGTTGCTCAGACGTTGATACAGAAACAATAGATTTATTGAAGCCTTCAGGAGATGAGACAGGCACAGGTAGAAAGTTGCAAGTGAGGGGCTATACGGGTTTACAGAATATATTGACTCCAGGGCACTGGGGCACTGGGGTTCACACTTATTGTTATGGGAAGTTACAAGCTTGGCATAATACAAAACATCAGACGGATCCCAGGAAGTCTGGTGCGGCTATCACACTTCCAAGGCCGCACCGGCCTGAGGGAGTACTGGCAGGAAAACAGCGGGGGGGAAGATACATGGGCCATCAGGCCTGGCGCCTGAGACCAGAAGGTGTGAACTGCTTTTACGAGTTCACTGATAATACCGCAGGTGATGGAAAGCAGAGACACAAAGACAGAGACCCTCACAGGTTATGGTTAGGGTTAAAGGTAGGGTTGGGTTAGGGTAAGGGTTAGGGTTTAGAGTTAAGGTTACGGTTAGGTTTGGGGTTGAATTAGGGTTAGGGTTAGGGTTAGGGTTAGGGTTAGGGTTAGGGTTAGGGTTAGGGTTAGGGTTAGGGTTAGGGTTAGGGTTAGGGTTAGGGTTTGGGTTAGGGTTTAGGTTTAAGGTTAGGGTTAGGGTTAGGGTTAGGGTTGAATTAGGGTAAGGGTTAGGGTTAGGGTTAGGGTTGGGTAAGCATTAGGGTTAGGGTTAGGGTTAGGGTTGGGTTAGGGTTAGGGTTATGGTTGGGTAAGTGTTAGGGTTTGGGCTAGGGTTAGGGTTAGGGTTTAGAGTTAAGGTCAGTGTTAGGGTTAGGGTAGAATTAGGGTGAGGGTTAGGTTTGGGTAAGCATTAGGTTTAGGGTTAGGGTTAAGGTTGAGTAAGGGTTAGGGTTATGGTTAGGGTTAAAGGTAAGGTTGGGTTAGGGTTAGGGTTTGGGTTTAGAGTTAAGGTTAGGGTTAGGGTTGAATTAGGGTTAGGGTTAGGTTTGGGTTTAGGGTTAAGGTTAGGGTTAGGGTTAGGGGTAGGGTTAGGGTTAGGGTTAGGGTTAGGGTTAGGGTTAGGGTTAGGGTTAGGGTTAGGGTTAGGGTTAGGGTTAGGGTTGGGTTAGGGTTAAGGTTAGGGTTAGGGTTAGGGTTGGGTAAGCTTTAGGGTAACGGTTAGGGTTAGGGTTAGGATCAGGGTTGTCGCGGTTCTCACCGTTAACTGCCTATACTCTTAGAAAGGATCACTTCCTGAGAAGGGAAGTGTTAACTTACTCAGCGAGACACCACTAGACCGGAATCAACGGTTCCGAGAAACTTGTTATGGTTCCTAGAAAATCTCTTGAACACGCCAATAAATTTATAATACTGGAGAAGAGTAGTATAAAAAACACATTTATTTACATTATATTATATCTATGTTTAAGCTCTAAGATCTATGAGAACATATGAAGTTATCCCAGAGTATCTGTATTGTGCGTATCTCACAGAGTACAGAGAGACTCCTTTCCCTTCAGGAACATCTCTGGTCTCTTGCTCTGAGGAGGTTCAGAAGTCCCTCTGTTAAGTAGAGGACCTTCTGACACTATCTATTAGCCCTGTGTTCAGGATGCTCTTTAGCATTGGTAAGCCAAATAGGTTTGGTTTGTAAGAATCCATAAATCCAATGGACTCTCAGTGCTCCAATATATGGGAAGATCACTGCACAGGTTCCCATTCTAAGAATAAGAATGCTCAGGGTCTCTATCCTAGGAATAGAGCAGTCTCACAAGACTGTAAGCAAGATATGTTGAAATATCCAGATCTTGATACTTCAAGATACCTTAGAGAACTGCTGTCCACGCAAGGATCAGAGTCTCAATGTCTTACACCTCAGGCCTCTGAAATGGAGAAATGTTACTTCAGACAGCTGCAGTCTGCCAGCAATAAGAATCTGAAGCGCTGGTTTTACTGTGGCTGTATTTATACTGTTTGTAGACATTAAGAGTGAAGAGAGATCCTTTATCTCCTCTTTCTTATCCATTAAGAGGGATACCTTTTATTCCCTTTGTCAGCAGTGCAGAAATGGCTTACTAGCAGCTGCTCAGCTCTTTATGTCCATATATGGGCATCCTTTCCTTTCAGTCCACTTTGCTTAAAGTATAAACACTTATTTCTGAGTTACATGATCACGTTATATACATAATTTGTATACCATCCTCTTCGTTAGGACAATACGCATTAAATGAGACTACTTAGAGATCTGTAGCACAACAGATCTGTAGCACAACATTTAACTATATAACTCATAAAACACAATTATAGCTTACATTGTCACTTGCAAAGTGTCATTGTTTACATAGCCTTTAGCGAGATTACAGAAGAGCAAGTTAGCATATTACTCATATCTTTGAGAGAACTTTAATGCCTTTAAGCTATAATAAGTACAGTTTAAGCTATTAATGTACTCTTAGTTCATTAAGATATCTTAAGACCTTGAGAAGGACAAAAGTGTCTTGCTTTTGTGATTCTGACATCTGGCAGCTGAGTCAGAAAGGTGATTTTGGTCACGTCTTATTGATAGATAAGGAAAGGCGCTCTGCTTTGCCCCTTCAAGGAAAAGGACTAGAGCGACTTTATTTGGAAGCTATTGATAGAGCTGACCTTGAGAGTATTCCATCAGCCTGTCAGCATTACACAGAATTTCATTATACATTACACAAACCTCTGCAGTGGCCCAGTTTGCATGATGTGTACTAGCTCTATATGGAATCAATCCTGCACATGTTCACAGAATACCCTAGTTATGTCAGAGACCATCCCAATGTTAGGGTGAGGGTTAGGGTTGGGTAAGCATTAGGGTTAGGGTTAGCATTAGGGTTTAAGGTTAAGGTGAGGGTTAGGGTTAAAGTTAGGGTTTGTTTAGGGCTACGGTTAGGGTTAGGGTTTAGAGTAAAGGATAGGGTTAGGGTTACGGTTGAATTAGGGTTAGGGTTAGGGTTAGGGTTAGGGTTAGGGTTAGGGTTAGGGTTAGGGTTAGGGTTAGGGTTAGGGTTAGGGTTAGGGTTAGGGTTAGGGTTGGGTAAGGGTTAGGGTTAGGGTTAGGGTTAGGGTTAAAGGTAGGGTTAGGGTTAGGGTTAGGGTTAGGGTTAGGGTTAGGGTTAGGGTTAGGGTTAGGGTTAGGGTTAGGGTTAGGGTTAGGGTTAGGGTTAGTTTTGAATTAGGGTTAGGGTTAGGGTTGGGTAAGCGTTAGGGTTAGGGTTAGGGTTGGGTAAGGGTTAGGATTAGGGTTAGGGTTAAAGTAGGGTTGGGTTAGGGTTAGGGTTAGGGTTAGCGTTAGAATTAAGGTTAGGGTTATGGTTAGGGTTATGGTTAGGGTTAAAGGTAGGGTTGGGTTAGGGTAAGGGTTAGGGTTTAGAGTTAAGGTTACGGTTAGGTTTGGGGTTGAATTAGGGTTAGGGTTAGGGTTAGGGTTAGGGTTAGGGTTAGGGTTAGGGTTAGGGTTAGGGTTAGGGTTAGGGTTAGGGTTAGGGTTAGGGTTAGGGTTTGGGTTAGGGTTTAGGTTTAAGGTTAGGGTTAGGGTTAGGGTTAGGGTTGAATTAGGGTAAGGGTTAGGGTTAGGGTTAGGGTTGGGTAAGCATTAGGGTTAGGGTTAGGGTTAGGGTTGGGTTAGGGTTAGGGTTATGGTTGGGTAAGTGTTAGGGTTTGGGCTAGGGTTAGGGTTAGGGTTTAGAGTTAAGGTCAGTGTTAGGGTTAGGGTAGAATTAGGGTGAGGGTTAGGTTTGGGTAAGCATTAGGTTTAGGGTTAGGGTTAAGGTTGAGTAAGGGTTAGGGTTATGGTTAGGGTTAAAGGTAAGGTTGGGTTAGGGTTAGGGTTTGGGTTTAGAGTTAAGGTTAGGGTTAGGGTTGAATTAGGGTTAGGGTTAGGTTTGGGTTTAGGGTTAAGGTTAGGGTTAGGGTTAGGGGTAGGGGTAGGGGTAGGGTTAGGGTTAGGGTTAGGGTTAGGGTTAGGGTTAGGGTTAGGGTTAGGGTAAGGGTTGGGTTAGGGTTAAGGTTAGGGTTAGGGTTAGGGTTGGGTAAGCTTTAGGGTAACGGTTAGGGTTAGGGTTAGGATCAGGGTTGTCGCGGTTCTCACCGTTAACTGCCTACACTCTTAGAAAGGATCACTTCCTGAGAAGGGAAGTGTTAACTTACTCAGCGAGACACCACTAGACCGGAATCAACGGTTCCGAGAAACTTGTTATGGTTCCTAGAAAATCTCTTGAACACGCCAATAAATTTATAATACTGGAGAAGAGTAGTATAAAAAACACATTTATTTACATTATATTATATCTATGTTTAAGCTCTAAGATCTATGAGAACATATGAAGTTATCCCAGAGTATCTGTATTGTGCGTATCTCACAGAGTACAGAGAGACTCCTTTCCCTTCAGGAACATCTCTGGTCTCTTGCTCTGAGGA
>NC_079324.1:5228065-5230565 GCF_029931775.1 Euleptes europaea | reverse complement strand
GGTTATTGTTAGGGTTAGGGTTAGGGTTAGGGTTAGGGTTAGGGTTAGGGTTAGGGTTAGGGTTAAGGTTAGGGTTAGGGTTAGGGTTAGGGATAGGGTTAGGGTTAGGGTTAGGGTTAGGGTTAGGGTTAGGGTTAGGGTTAGGGTTTAGGGTTAAGGTTAGGGTTAGGGTTAGGGTTCGGTTTGGGTTAAGGTTAGGATTAGGGTTAGGGTTAGGGTTAGGGTTGGGTAAGCATAAGGGTTATGGTTCGGGTTAGGGTTATAAGGTTAGGGTTAGGGTTAGGGTTAGGGTTAGGGTTAGGGTTAGGGTTAGGGTTAGGGTTAGGGTTGGGTAAGCATTAGGGTTACGGTTAGGGTGGGTTAAGGGTTAGGGTTAGGTTAGGGTTAAGGTTAAACGTAGGGTTAGGGTTAGGGTTAGGGTTAGGGTTAGGGTTAGGGTTAGGGTTAGGGTTAGGGTTAGGGTTAGGGTTAGGGTTAGGGTTAGGGTAACGGTTAGGGTTAGGGTTAGGATCAGGGTTGTCGCGGTTCTCACCGTTAACTGCCTACACTCTTAGAAAGGATCACTTCCTGAGAAGGGAAGTGTTAACTTACTCAGCGAGACACCACTAGACGGTGGTGAAACTTGTTATGGTTCCGAGAAACTTGTTATGGTTCCTAGAAAATCTCTTGAACACGCCAATAAATTTATAATACTGGAGAAGAGTAGTATAAAAAACACATTTATTTACATTATATTATATCTATGTTTAAGCTCTAAGATCTATGAGAACATATGAAGTTATCCCAGAGTATCTGTATTGTGCGTATCTCACAGAGTACAGAGAGTCTCCTTTCCCTTCAGGAACATCTCTGGTCTCTTGCTCTGAGGAGGTTCAGATGTCCCTCTGTTAAGTAGAGGACCTTCTGACACTATCTATTAGCCCTGTGTTCAGGATGCTCTTTAGCATTGGTAAGCCAAATAGGTTTGGTTTGTAAGAATCCATAAATCCAATGGACTCTCAGTGCTCCAATATATGGGAAGATCACTGCACAGGTTCCCATTCTAAGAATAAGAATGCTCAGGGTCTCTATCCTAGGAATAGAGCAGTCTCACAAGAAGACTGTAAGCAAGATATGTTGAAATATCCAGATCTTGATACTTCAAGATACCTTAGAGAACTGCTGTCCACGCAAGGATCAGAGTCTCAATGTCTTACATCTCAGGCCTCTGAAATGGAGAAATGTTACTTCAGACAGCTGCAGTCTGCCAGCAATAAGAATCTGAAGCGCTGGTTTTAATGTGGCTGTATTTATACTGTTTGTAGACATTAAGAGTGAAGAGAGATCCTTTATCTCCTCTTTCTTATCCATTAAGAGGGATACCTTTTATTCCCTTTGTCAGCAGTGCAGAAATGGCTTACTAGCAGCTGCTCAGCTCTTTATGTCCATATATGGGCATCCTTTCCTTTCAGTCCACTTTGCTTAAAGTATAAACACTTATTTCTGAGTTACATGATCACGTTATATACATAATTTGTATACCATCCTCTTCGTTAGGACAATACGCATTAAATGAGACTACTTAGAGATCTGTAGCACAACAGATCTGTAGCACAACATTTAACTATATAACTCATAAAACACAATTATAGCTTACATTGTCACTTGCAAAGTGTCATTGTTTACATAGCCTTTAGCGAGATTACAGAAGAGCAAGTTAGCATATTACTCATATCTTTGAGAGAACTTTAATGCCTTTAAGCTATAATAAGTACAGTTTAAGCTATTAATGTACTCTTAGTTCATTAAGATATCTTAAGACCTTGAGAAGGACAAAAGTGTCTTGCTTTTGTGATTCTGACATCTGGCAGCTGAGTCAGAAAGGTGATTTTGGTCACGTCTTATTGATACATAAGGAAAGGTGCTCTGCTTTGCCCCTTCAAGGACAAGGACTAGAGAGACTTTATTAGGTAGCTCTTGATAGAGCTGACCTTGAGAGTATTCCATCAGCCTGTCAGCATTACACAGAATTTCATTATACATTACACAAACCTCTGCAGTGGCCCAGTTTGCATGATGTGTACTAGCGCTATATGAAATCAATCCTGCACATGTTCACAGAATACCCTAGTTAGGTCAGAGACCATCACAACGTTAGGGTTAGGGTGAGGGTTAGGGTTGGGTAAGGGTTAGGGTTAGGGTTAGGGTTAAGGTTAAAGGTAGAGTTGGGTTAGGGTTAAGGTTTAGGGTTAAGGTTAGGGTTTGGGTTTAGAGCAAAGGATAGGGTTAGGGGTAGGGTTGAATTAGGGTTAGGGTTAGGGTTTATGTTACGGTTAGGGTTAGGGTTTATGTTACGGTTAGGGTTAGGGTTAGGGTTAGGGTTAGGGTTAGGGTTAGGGTTAGGGTTAGGGTTAGGGTTAGGGTTAGGGTTAGGGTTGTTTAAGGGTTAGGGTTAGGTTAGGGTTAAGGTTAAAGGTAGGGTTAGGGTTAGGGTTAGGGTTAGGGTTAGGGTTAGGGTTAG
>NC_079324.1:5213065-5225565 GCF_029931775.1 Euleptes europaea | reverse complement strand
AGGGTAGAATTAGGGTGAGGGTTAGGTTTGGGTAAGCGTTAGGTTAAGGTTTAGGGTTAGGGTTGAGTAAGGGTTAGGGTTATGGTTAGGGTTATAGGTAAGGTTGGGTTAGGGTTAGGTTTGGGTTTAGGGTTAAGGTTAGTGTTAGGGGTAGGGTTAGGGTTAGGGTTAGGGTTAGGGTTGGGTTAGGGTTAAGGTTAGGGTTAGGGTTAGGGTTAGGGTTAGGGTTAGGGTAGGGTTAGGGTTAGGGTTAGGGTTAGGGTTGGGTAAGCTTTAGGGTAACGGTTAGGGTTAGGGTTAGGATCAGGGTTGTCGCGGTTCTCACCGTTAACTGCCTACACTCTTAGAAAGGATCACTTCCTGAGAAGGGAAGTGTTAACTTACTCAGCGAGACACCACTAGACCGGAATCAACGGTTCCGAGAAACTTGTTATGGTTCCTAGAAAATCTCTTGAACACGCCAATAAATTTATAATACTGGAGAAGAGTAGTATAAAAAACACATTTATTTACATTATATTATATCTATGTTTAAGCTCTAAGATCTATGAGAACATATGAAGTTATCCCAGAGTATCTGTATTGTGCGTATCTCACAGAGTACAGAGAGTCTCCTTTCCCTTCAGGAACATCTCTGGTCTCTTGCTCTGAGGAGGTTCAGAAGTCCCTCTGTTAATTAGAGGACCTTCTGACACTATCTATTAGCCCTGTGTTCAGGATGCTCTTTAGCATTGGTAAGCCAAATAGGTTTGGTTTGTAAGAATCCATAAATCCAATGGACTCTCAGTGCTCCAATATATGGGAAGATCACTGCACAGGTTCCCATTCTAAGAATAAGAATGCTCAGGGTCTCTATCCTAGGAATAGAGCAGTCTCACAAGACTGTAAGCAAGATATGTTGAAATATCCAGATCTTGATACTTCAAGATACCTTAGAGAACTGCTGTCCACGCAAGGATCAGAGTCTCAATGTCTTACATCTCAGGCCTCTGAAATGGAGAAATGTTACTTCAGACAGCTGCAGTCTGCCAGCAATAAGAATCTGAAGCGCTGGTTTTACTGTGGCTGTATTTATACTGTTTGTAGACATTAAGAGTGAAGAGAGATCCTTTATCTCCTCTTTCTTATCCATTAAGAGGGATACCTTTTATTCCCTTTGTCAGCAGTGCAGAAATGGCTTACTAGCAGCTGCTCAGCTCTTTATGTCCATATATGGGCATCCTTTCCTTTCAGTCCACTTTGCTTAAAGTATAAACACTTATTTCTGAGTTACATGATCACGTTATATACATAATTTGTATACCATCCTCTTCGTTAGGACAATACGCATTAAATGAGACTACTTAGAGATCTGTAGCACAACAGATCTGTAGCACAACATTTAACTATATAACTCATAAAACACAATTATAGCTTACATTGTCACTTGCAAAGTGTCATTGTTTACATAGCCTTTAGCGAGATTACAGAAGAGCAAGTTAGCATATTACTCATATCTTTGAGAGAACTTTAATGCCTTTAAGCTATAATAAGTACAGTTTAAGCTATTAATGTACTCTTAGTTCATTAAGATATCTTAAGACCTTGAGAAGGACAAAAGTGTCTTGCTTTTGTGATTCTGACATCTGGCAGCTGAGTCAGAAAGGTGATTTTGGTCACGTCTTATTGATACATAAGGAAAGGTGCTCTGCTTTGCCCCTTCAAGGACAAGGACTGGAGAGACTTTATTAGGTAGCTCTTGATAGAGCTGACCTTGAGAGTATTCCATCAGCCTGTCAGCATTACACAGAATTTCATTATACATTACACAAACCTCTGCAGTGGCCCAGTTTGCATAATGTGTACTAGCGCTATATGAAATCAATCCTGCACATGTTCACAGGATACCCTAGTTAGGTCAGAGACCATCACAACGTTAGGGTTAGGGTGAGGGTTAGGGTTGGGTAAGGGTTAGGGTTAGGGTTAGGGTTAAGGTTAAAGGTAGGGTTGGGTTAGGGTTAAGGTTTAGGGTTAAGGTTAGGGTTTGGGTTTAGAGCAAAGGATAGGGTTAGGGGTAGGGTTGAATTAGGGTTAGGGTTAGGGTTTATGTTACGGTTAGGGTTAGGGATAGGGTTAGGGTTAGGGTTAGGGTTAGGGTTAGGGTTAGGGTTAGGGTTAGGGTTAGGGTTAGGGTTAGGGTTAGGGTTAGGGTTGTTTAAGGGTTAGGGTTAGGTTAGGGTTAAGGTTAAAGGTAGGGTTAGGGTTAGGGTTAGGGTTAGGGTTAGGGTTAGGGTTAGGGTTAGGGTTATGGTTAGGGTTAGGGTTAGGGTTAGGGTTAGGGTTAGGGTTAGGGTTAGGGTTAGGATTAGGGTTAGGGTTGGGTTTGGGTTAAGGTTAGGATTAGGGTTAGGGTTAGGGTTAGGGTTGGGTAAGCATAAGGGTTATGGTTAGCGTTAGGGTTATAAGGTTAGGGTTAGGGTTAGGGTTAGGGTTAGGGTTAGGGTTAGGGTTAGGGTTAGGGTTAGGGTTAGGGTTAGGGTTAGAGTTAGGTTTAGGGTTAGGGTTAGGGTTAGGGTTAGGGTTGGGTTTGGGTTAAGGTTAGGATTAGGGTTAGGGTTAGGGTAGGGTAAGCATAAGGGTTATGGTTAGGGTTAGGGTTATAAGGTTAGGGTTAGGGTTAGGGTTAGGGTTAGGGTAAGGGTTAGGGTTAGGATTAGGGTTAGGGTTAGGGTTAGGGTTAGGGTTAGGGTTAGGGTTGGGTTACGGTTAGGGTTAGTTTAGGATTAGCGTTAGGGTTAGGGTTGGGTAAGCGTTAGGGTTAGGGTTAGGGTTAGGGTTAGGGTTAGGGTTAGGGTTAGGGTTAGGGTTAGGGTTAGGGTTAGGGTTAGGGTTAGGGTTAGGGTTAGGGTTAGTGTTAGGGTTTAGGGTTAAGGTTAGGGTTAGGGTTAGGGTTAGTTTTGAATGAGGGTTAGGGTTAGGGTTAGGGTTGGGTAAGGGTTAGGGTTAGGGTTAAAGTAGGGTTGGGTTAGGGTTAGGGTTAGGGTTAGCGTTAGGGTTAAAGGTAGGGTTGGGTTAGGGTAAGGGTTAGGGTTTAGAGTTAAGGTTACGGTTAGGTTTGGGGTTGAATTAGGGTTAGGGTTAGGGTTAGGGTTAGGGTTAGGGTTAGGGTTAGGGTTAGGGTTAGGGTTAGGGTTAGGGTTAGGGTTAGGGTTAGGCTTAGGCTTAGGCTTAGGCTTAGGGTTTGGGTTAGGTTTAGGTTTAAGTTTAGGGTTAGGGTTAGGGTTAAGGTTAAGGTTAGGGTTGAACTAGGGTAAGGGTTAGGGTTAGGGTTAGAGTTGGGTAAGCATTAGGGTTAGGGTTAGGTTGGGTTAGGGTTAGGGTTATGGTTGGGTAAGCGTTAGGGTTTGAGCTAGGGTTAGGGTTAGGGTTTAGAGTTAAGGTTAATGTTAGGGTTAGGGTCGAATTAGGGTGAGGGTTAGGTTTGGGTAAGCGTTAGGTTAAGGTTTAGGGTTAGGGTTGAGTAAGGGTTAGGGTTATGGTTAGGGTTATAGGTAAGGTTGGGTTAGGGTTAGGTTTGGGTTTAGGGTTAAGGTTAGTGTTAGGTGTAGGGTTAGGGTTAGGGTTAGGGTTAGGGTTAGGGTTGGGTTAGGGTTAAGGTTAGGGTTAGGGTTAGGGTTAGTTTTGAATTAGGGTTAGGGTTAGGGTTAGAGTTAGGGTTAGGGTTAGGGTTAGGGTTAGGGTTAGGGTTAGGGTTAGGGTTAGGGTTAGGGTTAGGGTTAGGGTTTAGGGTTAAGGTTAGGGTTAGGGTTAGGGTTAGTTTTGAATTAGGGTTAGGGTTAGGGTTAGGGTTGGGTAAGGGTTAGGGTTAGGGTTAAAGTAGGGTTGGGTTAGGGTTAGGGTTAGGGTTAGCGTTAGGGTTAAAGGTAGGGTTGTGTTAGGGTAAGGGTTAGGGTTAGGGTTAGGCTTAGGCTTAGGGTTAGGGTTAGGGGTAGGGTTAGGGTTAGGGTTAGGGTTAGGGTTAGGCTTAGGCTTAGGCTTAGGCTTAGGCTTAGGCTTAGGGTTTGGGTTAGGGTTTAGGTTTAAGTTTAGGGTTAGGGTTAGGGTTAAGGTTAGGGTTGAACTAGGGTAAGGGTTAGGGTTAGGGTTAGGGTTGGGTAAGCATTAGGGTTAGGGTTAGGGTTGGGTTAGGGTTAGGGTTATGGTTGGGTAAGCGTTAGGGTTTGAGCTAGGGTTAGGGTTAGGGTTTAGAGTTAAGGTTAATGTTAGGGTTAGGGTAGAATTAGGGTGAGGGTTAGGTTTGGGTAAGCGTTAGGTTAAGGTTTAGGGTTAGGGTTGAGTAAGGGTTAGGGTTATGGTTAGGGTTAAAGGTAAGGTTGGGTTAGGGTTAGGTTTGGGTTTAGGGTTAAGGTTAGTGTTAGGGGTAGGGTTAGGGTTAGGGTTAGGGTTAGGGTTAGGGTTAGGGTTAGGGTTGGGTTAGGGTTAAGGTTAGGGTTAGGGTTAGGGTTAGGGTTAGGGTTAGGGTTAGGGTTAGGGTTAGGGTTAGGGTTAGGGTTAGGGTTGGGTAAGCTTTAGGGTAACGGTTAGGGTTAGGGTTAGGATCAGGGTTGTCGCGGTTCTCACCGTTAACTGCCTACACTCTTAGAAAGGATCACTTCCTGAGAAGGGAAGTGTTAACTTACTCAGCGAGACACCACTAGACCGGAATCAACGGTTCCGAGAAACTTGTTATGGTTCCTAGAAAATCTCTTGAACACGCCAATAAATTTATAATACTGGAGAAGAGTAGTATAAAAAACACATTTATTTACATTATATTATATCTATGTTTAAGCTCTAAGATCTATGAGAACATATGAAGTTATCCCAGAGTATCTGTATTGTGCGTATCTCACAGAGTACAGAGAGTCTCCTTTCCCTTCAGGAATATCTCTGGTCTCTTGCTCTGAGGAGGTTCAGAAGTCCCTCTGTTAAGTAGAGGACCTTCTGACACTATCTATTAGCCCTGTGTTCAGGATGCTCTTTAGCATTGGTAAGCCAAATAGGTTTGGTTTGTAAGAATCCATAAATCCAATGGACTCTCAGTGCTCCAATATATGGGAAGATCACTGTAATAAGAATGCTCAGGGTCTCTATCCTAGGAATAGAGCAGTCTCACAAGAAGACTGTAAGCAAGATATGTTGAAATATCCAGATCTTGATACTTCAAGATACCTTAGAGAACTGCTGTCCACGCAAGGATCAGAGTCTCAATGTCTTACATCTCAGGCCTCTGAAATGGAGAAATGTTACTTCAGACAGCTGCAGTCTGCCAGCAATAAGAATCTGAAGCGCTGGTTTTACTGTGGCTGTATTTATACTGTTTGTAGACATTAAGAGTGAAGAGAGATCCTTTATCTCCTCTTTCTTATCCATTAAGAGGGATACCTTTTATTCCCTTTGTCAGCAGTGCAGAAATGGCTTACTAGCAGCTGCTCAGCTCTTTATGTCCATATATGGGCATCCTTTCCTTTCAGTCCACTTTGCTTAAAGTATAAACACTTATTTCTGAGTTACATGATCACGTTATATACATAATTTGTATACCATCCTCTTCGTTAGGACAATACGCATTAAATGAGACTACTTAGAGATCTGTAGCACAACAGATCTGTAGCACAACATTTAACTATATAACTCATAAAACACAATTATAGCTTACATTGTCACTTGCAAAGTGTCATTGTTTACATAGCCTTTAGCGAGATTACAGAAGAGCAAGTTAGCATATTACTCATATCTTTGAAAGAACTTTAATGCCTTTAAGCTATAATAAGTACAGTTTAAGCTATTAATGTACTCTTAGTTCATTAAGATATCTTAAGACCTTGAGAAGGACAAAAGTGTCTTGCTTTTGTGATTCTGACATCTGGCAGCTGAGTCAGAAAGGTGATTTTGGTCACGTCTTATTGATACATAAGGAAAGGTGCTCTGCTTTGCCCCTTCAAGGACAAGGACTAGAGAGACTTTATTAGGTAGCTCTTGATAGAGCTGACCTTGAGAGTATTCCATCAGCCTGTCAGCATTACACAGAATTTCATTATACATTACACAAACCTCTGCAGTGGCCCAGTTTGCATGATGTGTACTAGCGCTATATGAAATCAATCCTGCACATGTTCACAGAATACCCTAGTTAGGTCAGAGACCATCACAACGTTAGGGTTAGGGTGAGGGTTAGGGTTGGGTAAGGGTTAGGGTTAGGGTTAAGGTTAAAGGTAGGGTTGGGTTAGGGTTAAGGTTTAGGGTTAAGGTTAGGGTTTGGGTTTAGAGCAAAGGATAGGGTTAGGGGTAGGGTTGAATTAGGGTTAGGGTTAGGGTTTATGTTACGGTTAGGGTTAGGGTTAGGGTTAGGGTTAGGGTTAGGGTTAGGGTTAGGGTTAGGGTTAGGGTTAGGGTTAGGGTTAGGGTTAGGGTTAGGGTTAGGGTTAGGGTTAGGGTTAGGGTCGTTTAAGGGTTAGGGTTAGGTTAGGGTTAAGGTTAAAGGTAGGGTTAGGGTTAGGGTTAGAGTTAGGGTTAGGGTTAGGGTTAGGGTTAGGGTTAGGGTTAGGGTTAGGGTTAGGGTTGGGTTTGGGTTAAGGTTAGGATTAGGGTTAGGGTTAGGGTTAGGGTTAGGGTTGGGTAAGCATAAGGGTTATGGTTAGCGTTAGGGTTATAAGGTTAGGGTTAGGGTTAGGGTTAGGGTTAGGGTTAGGGTTAGGGTTAGGGTTAGGGTTAGGGTTAGGGTTAGGGTTCGGTAAGCATTAGGGTTACGGTTAGGGTGGGTTAAGGGTTAGGGTTAGGTTAGGGTTAAGGTTAAACGTAGGGTTAGGGTTAGGGTTAGGGTTAGGGTTAGGGTTAGGGTTAGGGTTAGGGTTAGGGTTAGGGTTAGGGTTGGGTTTGGGTTAAGGTTAGGATTAGGGTTAGGGTTAGGGTTAGGGTTAGGGTTGGGTAAGCATAAGGGTTATGGTTAGGGTTAGGGTTATAATGTTAGGGTTAGGGTTAGGGTTAGGGTTAGGGTTAGGGTTAGCGTTAGGGTTAGGGTTAGGGTTAGGGTTAGGGTTAGGGTTAGGGTTAGGGTTAGGGTTAGGGTTAGGGTTAGGGTTAGGGTTAGGGTTAGGGTTAGGGTTAGGGTTAGGGTTAAGGTTAGGGTTGGGTAAGCATTAGGGTTACGGTTAGGGTGGGTTAAGGTTAGGGTTAGGGTTAGGGTTAGGGTTAGGGTTAGGGTTAGGGTTAGGGTTAGGTTTTAGGGTTAAGGTTAGGGTTAGGGTTAGTTTTGAATTAGGGTTAGGGTTAGGGTTGGGTAAGGGTTAGGGTTAGAGTTAAAGTAGGGTTGGGTTAGGGTTAGGGTTAGCGTTAGGGTTAAGGTTAGGGTTAGGGTTATGGCTAAAGGTAGGGTTGGGTTAGGGTAAGGGTTAGGGTTTATAGTTAAGTTTAGGGTTAGGGTTGAATTAGGGTAAGGGCTAGGGTTAGGGTTAGGGTTGGGTAAGCATTAGGGTTAGGGTTAGGGTTAGGGTTGGGTCAGCGTTAGGGTTTGGGTTTGGGTTAGGGATAGGGTTTAGAGAAGGTTAGGGTTAGGGTTAGGTTTGAATTAGGGTTAGGGTTAGGTTTGGGTAAGCGATAGGTTTAGGGTTAGGGTTAGGATTGGGTAAGCGTTAGGGTTAGGGTTAAAGGTAGGGTTCGGTTAGGATTAGGGTTAGGGTTTATAGTTGTTAGGGTTAGGGTTGAGTTAGGGTTAGGTTTAGGGTTAGGGTTTAGGGTTAAGGTTACGGTTAGGGTTAGGGTTTAATTAGGGTTAGGGTTAGGGTTAGGGTTAGGGTTACGGTTAGGGTTAGGGTTAGGGTTAGGGTTAGGGTTAGGGTTAGGGTTAGGGTTAGGGTTGTTTAAGGGTTAGGGTTAGGTTAGGGTTAAGGTTAAAGGTAGTGTTAGGGTTAGGGTTAGGGTTAGGGTTAGGGTTAGGGTTAGGGTTAGGGTTAGGGTTAGGGTTAGAGTTAGGGTTAGGGTTAGGGTTAGGGTTAGGGTTAGGGTTAGGGTTAGGGTTAGGGTTAGGGTTAGGGTTAGGGTTGGGTTTGGGTTAAGGTTAGGATTAGGGTTAGGGTTAGGGTAGGGTAAGCATAAGGGTTGTGGTTAGGGTTAGGGTTATAAGGTTAGGGTTAGGGTTAGGGTTAGGGTTAGGGTTAGGGTTAGGGTTAGGGTTAGGGTTAGGGTTAGGGTTAGGGTTAGGGTTAGGGTTCGGGTTGGGTTACGGTTAGGGTTAGTTTAGGATTAGCGTTAAGCTAGGGTTGGGTAAGCGTTAGGGTTAGGGTTAGGGTTAGGGTTAGGGTTAGGGTTAGGGTTAGGGTTAGGGTTAGGGTTAGGGTTAGGGTTAGGGTTAGGGTTAGGGTTAGGGTTAGGGTTAGGGTTGGGTAAGCATTAGGGTTACGGTTAGGGTGGGTTAAGGTTAGGGTTAGGGTGGGTTGGGTTAGGGTTAGGGTTAGGGTTAGGGTTAGGGTTAGGGTTAGGGTTAGGGTTTAGGGTTAAGGTTAGGGTTAGGGTTAGTTTTGAATTAGGGTTAGGGTTAGGGTTAGGGTTGGGTAAGGGTTAGGGTTAGGGTTAAAGTAGGGTTGGGTTAGGGTTAGGGTTAGGGTTAGCGTTAGGGTTAAAGGTAGGGTTGGGTTAGGGTAAGGGTTAGGGTTTAGAGTTAAGGTTACGGTTAGGTTTGGGGTTGAATTAGGGTTAGGGTTAGAGTTAGGGTTAGGGTTAGGGTTAGGGTTAGGGTTATAGGTAAGGTTGGGTTAGGGTTAGGTTTGGGTTTAGGGTTAAGGTTAGTGTTAGGTGTAGGGTTAGGGTTAGGGTTAGGGTTAGGGTTAGGGTTAGGGTTAGGGTTAGGGTTGGGTTAGGGTTAAGGTTAGCGTTAGGGTTAGGGTTAGTTTTGAATTAGGGTTAGGGTTAGGGTTAGAGTTAGGGTTAGGGTTAGGGTTAGGGTTAGGGTTAGGGTTAGGGTTAGGGTTAGGGTTAGGGTTAGGGTTAGGGTTTAGGGTTAAGGTTAGGGTTAGGGTTAGGGTTAGTTTTGAATTAGGGTTAGGGTTAGGGTTAGGGTTGGGTAAGGGTTAGGGTTAGGGTTAAAGTAGGGTTGGGTTAGGGTTAGGGTTAGCGTTAGGGTTAAAGGTAGGGTTGGGTTAGGGTAAGGGTTAGGGTTAGGGTTAGGGTTAGGCTTAGGGTTAGGGTTAGGGTTAGGGGTAGGGTTAGGGTTAGGGTTAGGGTTAGGGTTAGGGTTAGGCTTAGGCTTAGGCTTAGGCTTAGGCTTAGGGTTTGGGTTAGGGTTTAGGTTTAAGTTTAGGGTTAGGGTTAGGGTTAAGGTTAGGGTTGAACTAGGGTAAGGGTTAGGGTTAGGGTTAGGGTTGGGTAAGCATTAGGGTTAGGGTTAGGGTTGGGTTAGGGTTAGGGTTATGGTTGGGTAAGCGTTAGGGTTTGAGCTAGGGTTAGGGTTAGGGTTTAGAGTTAAGGTTAATGTTAGGGTTAGGGTAGAATTAGGGTGAGGGTTAGGTTTGGGTAAGCGTTAGGTTAAGGTTTAGGGTTAGGGTTGAGTAAGGGTTAGGGTTATGGTTAGGGTTAAAGGTAAGGTTGGGTTAGGGTTAGGTTTGGGTTTAGGGTTAAGGTTAGTGTTAGGGGTAGGGTTAGGGTTAGGGTTAGGGTTAGGGTTAGGGTTAGGGTTGGGTTAGGGTTAAGGTTAGGGTTAGGGTTAGGGTTAGGGTTAGGGTTAGGGTTAGGGTTAGGGTTAGGGTTAGGGTTAGGGTTAGGGTTAGGGTTAGGGTTGGGTAAGCTTTAGGGTAACGGTTAGGGTTAGGTTTAGGATCAGGGTTGTCGCGGTTCTCACCGTTAACTGCCTACACTCTTAGAAAGGATCACTTCCTGAGAAGGGAAGTGTTAACTTACTCAGCGAGACACCACTAGACCGGAATCAACGGTTCCGAGAAACTTGTTATGGTTCCTAGAAAATCTCTTGAACACGCCAATAAATTTATAATACTGGAGAAGAGTAGTATAAAAAACACATTTATTTACATTATATTATATCTATGTTTAAGCTCTAAGATCTATGAGAACATATGAAGTTATCCAGAGTATCTGTATTGTGCGTATCTCACAGAGTACAGAGAGTCTCCTTTCCCTTCAGGAATATCTCTGGTCTCTTGCTCTGAGGAGGTTCAGAAGTCCTCTGTTAAGTAGAGGACCTTCTGACACTATCTATTAGCCCTGTGTTCAGGATGCTCTTTAGCATTGGTAAGCCAAATAGGTTTGGTTTGTAAGAATCCATAAATCCAATGGACTCTCAGTGCTCCAATATATGGGAAGATCACTGCACAGGTTCCCATTCTAAGAATAAGAATGCTCAGGGTCTCTATCCTAGGAATAGAGCAGTCTCACAAGAAGACTGTAAGCAAGATATGTTGAAATATCCAGATCTTGATACTTCAAGATACCTTAGAGAACTGCTGTCCACGCAAGGATCAGAGTCTCAATGTCTTACATCTCAGGCCTCTGAAATGGAGAAATGTTACTTCAGACAGCTGCAGTCTGCCAGCAATAAGAATCTGAAGCGCTGGTTTTACTGTGGCTGTATTTATACTGTTTGTAGACATTAAGAGTGAAGAGAGATCCTTTATCTCCTCTTTCTTATCCATTAAGAGGGATACCTTTTATTCCCTTTGTCAGCAGTGCAGAAATGGCTTACTAGCAGCTGCTCAGCTCTTTATGTCCATATATGGGCATCCTTTCCTTTCAGTCCACTTTGCTTAAAGTATAAACACTTATTTCTGAGTTACATGATCACGTTATATACATAATTTGTATACCATCCTCTTCGTTAGGACAATACGCATTAAATGAGACTACTTAGAGATCTGTAGCACAACAGATCTGTAGCACAACATTTAACTATATAACTCATAAAACACAATTATAGCTTACATTGTCACTTGCAAAGTGTCATTGTTTACATAGCCTTTAGCGAGATTACAGAAGAGCAAGTTAGCATATTACTCATATCTTTGAAAGAACTTTAATGCCTTTAAGCTATAATAAGTACAGTTTAAGCTATTAATGTACTCTTAGTTCATTAAGATATCTTAAGACCTTGAGAAGGACAAAAGTGTCTTGCTTTTGTGATTCTGACATCTGGCAGCTGAGTCAGAAAGGTGATTTTGGTCACGTCTTATTGATACATAAGGAAAGGTGCTCTGCTTTGCCCCTTCAAGGACAAGGACTAGAGAGACTTTATTAGGTAGCTCTTGATAGAGCTGACCTTGAGAGTATTCCATCAGCCTGTCAGCATTACACAGAATTTCATTATACATTACACAAACCTCTGCAGTGGCCCAGTTTGCATGATGTGTACTAGCGCTATATGAAATCAATCCTGCACATGTTCACAGAATACCCTAGTTAGGTCAGAGACCATCACAACGTTAGGGTTAGGGTGAGGGTTAGGGTTGGGTAAGGGTTAGGGTTAGGGTTAAGGTTAAAGGTAGGGTTGGGTTAGGGTTAAGGTTTAGGGTTAAGGTTAGGGTTTGGGTTTAGAGCAAAGGATAGGGTTAGGGGTAGGGTTGAATTAGGGTTAGGGTTAGGGTTTATGTTACGGTTAGGGTTAGGGTTAGGGTTAGGGTTAGGGTTAGGGTTAGGGTTAGGGTTAGGGTTAGGGTTAGGGTTAGGGTTAGGGTCGTTTAAGGGTTAGGGTTAGGTTAGGGGTAAGGTTAAAGGTAGGGTTAGGGTTAGGGTTAGAGTTAGGGTTAGGGTTAGGGTTAGGGTTAGGGTTAGGGTTAGGGTTAGGGTTAGGGTTAGGGTTGGGTTTGGGTTAAGGTTAGGATTAGGGTTAGGGTTAGGGTTAGGGTTAGGGTTGGGTAAGCATAAGGGTTATGGTTAGCGTTAGGGTTATAAGGTTAGGGTTAGGGTTAGGGTTAGGGTTAGGGTTAGGGTTAGGGTTAGGGTTAGGGTTAGGGTTCGGTAAGCATTAGGGTTACGGTTAGGGTGGGTTAAGGGTTAGGGTTAGGTTAGGGTTAAGGTTAAATGTAGGGTTAGGGTTAGGGTTAGGGTTAGGGTTAGGGTTAGGGTTAGGGTTAGGGTTAGGGTTAGGGTTAGGGTTAGGGTTAGGGTTAGGGTTAGGGTTAGGGTTGGGTTTGGGTTAAGGTTAGGATTAGGGTTAGGGTTAGGGTTAGGGTTAGGGTTGGGTAAGCATAAGGGTTATGGTTAGGGTTAGGGTTATAATGTTAGGGTTAGGGTTAGGGTTAGGGTTAGGGTTAGGGTTAGCGTTAGGGTTAGGGTTAGGGTTAGGGTTAGGGTTAGGGTTAGGGTTAGGGTTAGGGTTAGGGTTAGGGTTAGGGTTAGGGTTAGGGTTAAGGTTAGGGTTGGGTAAGCATTAGGGTTACGGTTAGGGTGGGTTAAGGTTAGGGTTAGGGTTAGGGTTAGGGTTAGGGTTAGGGTTAGGGTTAGGGTTAGGTTTTAGGGTTAAGGTTAGGGTTAGGGTTAGT
>NC_079324.1:5203065-5210565 GCF_029931775.1 Euleptes europaea | reverse complement strand
GGTTTGGGTTAGGGATAGGGTTTAGAGAAGGTTAGGGTTAGGGTTAGGTTTGAATTAGGGTTAGGGTTAGGTTTGGGTAAGCGATAGGTTTAGGGTTAGGGTTAGGGTTGGGTAAGCGTTAGGGTTAGGGTTAAAGGTAGGGTTCGGTTTGGGTTAGGGTTAGGGTTTAGAGTTGTTAGGGTTAGGGTTGAGTTAGGGTTAGGTTTAGGGTTAGGGTTTAGGGTTAAGGTTACGGTTAGGGTTAGGGTTGAATTAGGGTTAGGGTTAGGGTTAGGGTTAGGGTTAGGGTTAGGGTTAGGGTTAGGGTTAGGGTTAGGGTTAGGGTTAGGGTTAGGGTTAAGTTAGGGTTAGTGTTAGGATTGGGTAAGCTTTAGGGTTACGGTTAGAGTTAGGGTAAGGGTTAGGGTCAGGGTGTTCGCGGTTCGCGCCGCTAACTGCCTACACTCTTAGAAAGGATCCCTTCCTGAGAAGGGAAGTGTTATCGTACTCAGCGAGACACCACTAGACCGGAATCAACGGTTGCTAGAAACTTGTTATGGTTCCTAGAAAATCTCTTGAACACGCCGATAAATTTATAATACTGGACAAGAGTAGTATAAAAAACACATTTATTTACATTATATTATATCTATATTTATATACACGATATTATATATGCTTTTTGGTTGCAAAGCCTTAAAATATCATATAAGGCTAGACATCATTAGTCTTAAACATGTTTATATAGGAAGCAATCATTCACAATCTCTATGCCTCCATCTTAGTCAGAATATACTCGTCCTTAGTGCCATGCACTTTCATTCAGAATATAAAGTTACAGAAATCCTGTCAAAATATGGTTAATTCTTTGGAGAAAGATTTGGTTCGAAGCATCCTAACTTAAATCATCATAATATTTCAATACAGAAGACACACTATACCTTGCTGTGTCATCTGTAGTCCTCTAAGAATCTAAGCTCTATGAGAACATACGAAGTTATCCCAGAGTATCTGTATTTTCTCAGTCTTGAATCCTTTCAAGACTTCTATTAATATTCTTAACTGATCATTAAGATCAGGCATTGTCTATGTACATGCGATGCATATTCTTTCTAGTTTTAGACATCAATGCTGAATATATAAATACTATGTGTTAGCTTAAAGCTGTTTATAGTCTCTTTGGTTGTGCCAATCTTTGTATGCGCTGTACTATGTATCAGCATTGTGCATATCTCACAGAGTACAGAGAGTCTCCTTTCCCTTCAGGAATATCTCTGGTCTCTTGCTCTGAGGAGGTTCAGAAGTCCCTCTGTTAAGTAGAGGACCTTCTGACACTATCTTAGAGGTCTAGCTATTAGCCCTGTGTTCAGGATGCTCTGTAGCATTGATAAGCCAAATAGGTTTAGTTTGTAAGAATCCATAAATCCAATGGACTCTCAGTGCTCCAATATATGGGAAGATCACTGCACAGGTTCCCATTCAAAGAATAAGAATGCTAAGGGTCTCTGTCCTAGGAATAGGGCTGTCTCACAAGAAGACTGTAAATAACATATGTTGAAGTATCCAGATCTTGATACTTCAAGATACCTCAGAGAACTGCTGTCAACGCAAGGATCAGAGTCTCAATGTCTTACATCTCAGGCCTCTGAGATGGAGAAATTTTACTTCAGACAGCTGCAGTCTGCCACTAATAACAATCTGAAGCGCTGGCTATACTGTGGCTGTATTTACACTGTTTCTAGACTCATTAAGAGTGAAGAGAGATCCTTTATCTCCTCTTTCTTATCCATTAAGAGGGATACCTTTTATTCCCTTTGTCAGCAGTGCAGAAATGGCTGCTCAGCTCTTTAGGTCCATATATGGGCATCCCTTCCTTTCAGTCCACTTTGCTTAAAGTATAAACACTTATTTCTGAGTTACATGATCACGTTATATACATAAGTTGTATACCATCCTCTTCGTTAGGACAATTCGAATTAAATGAGACTACTTAGAGATCTGTAGCACAACAGATCTGTAGCACATTTAACTATTTAACTCATAAAACACAATTATAGCTTACATTGTCACTTGCAAAGTGTCTTTGTTTACATAGCCTTTAGCGAGATTACAGAAGAGCAAGAAAGCATATTACTCATATCTTTGAGAGGACTTTAATGCCTTTAAGGTATAATAAGTACAGTTTAAGCTATTAATGTACTCTTAGTACATTAAGATATCTTAAGACCTTGAGAAGGACAAAAGTGTCTTGCATTTGTGATTCTGACATCTGGCAGCTGAGTCAGAAAGGTGATTTTGGTCACGTCTTATTGATACATAAGGAAAGGTGCTCTGCTTCAAGGACAAGGACTAGAGCGAATTTATTAGGTAGCTCTTGATAGAGCTGACCTTGAGAGTATACCATCAGCCTGTCAGCATTACACAGAATTTCATTATACATTACACAAACCTCTGCAGTGTCCCAGTTTGCATGATGTGTACTAGCTCTATATGGAATCATTCCTGCACATGTTCACAGAATACCCTAGTTATTTCACATGGTTAGGGTGAGGGTTAGGGTTCGGTAAGCGTTAGGGTTAGGGTTAGGGTTAGGGTTAGGGTTAGGGTTAGGGTTAGGGTTAGGGTTAGGGTTAGGGTTAGGGTTAGGGTTAGGGTTAGGGTTAGGGTTAGGGTTAGGGTTAGGGTTGGGTAAGCATTAGGGTTACGGTTAGGGTGGGTTAAGGTTAAGGTTAGGGTTGAATTAGGGTTAGGGTTAGGGTTAGGGTTAGGGTTAGGGTTTAGGGTTAGGGTTAGGGTTAGTTTTGAATTGGGGTTAGGGTTAGGGTTAGGGTTGGGTAAGGGTTAGGGTTAGGGTTAAAGTAGGGTTGGGTTAGGGTTAGCGTTAGGGTTAAGGTTAGGGTTAGGGTTAGGGTTAGGGTTGGGTTTGGGTTAAGGTTAGGATTAGGGTTAGGGTTAGGGTTGGGTAAGCATAAGGGTTATGGTTAGGGTTAGGGTTATAAGGTTAGGGTTAGGTTAGGGTTAGGGTTAGGGTTAGGGTTGGGTAAGCGTTAGGGTTAGGGTTAGGGTTAGGGTTAGGGTTAGGGTTAGGGTTAGGGTTAGGGTTAGGGTTAGGGTTAGGGTTAGGGTTAGGGTTAGGGTTGGGTAAGCATTAGGGTTACGGTTAGGGTGGGTTAAGGTTAAGGTTAGGGTTGGGTTAGAGTTAGGGTTAGGGTTAGGGTTAGGGTTAGGGTTAGGGTTAGGGTTAGGGTTAGGGTTAGGGTTAGGGTTAGGGTTAGGGTTAGGGTTAGGGTTGGGTAAGCATTAGGGTTACGGTTAGGGTGGGTTAAGGTTAAGGTTAGGGTTGAATTAGGGTTAGGGTTAGGGTTAGGGTTAGGGTTAGGGTTAGGGTTAGGTTTTAGGGTTAAGGTTAAGGTTAGGGTTAGTTTTGAATTAGGGTTAGGGTTAGGGTTGGGTAAGGGTTAGGGTTAGGGTTAAAGTAGGGTTGGGTTAGGGTTAGGGTTAGGGTTAGCGTTAGGGTTAAAGGTAGGGTTGGGTAGGGTAAGGGTTAGGGTTTCGAGTTACGGTTACGGTTAGGTTTGGGGTTGAATTAGGGTTAGGGTTAGGGTTAGGGTTAGGGTTAGGGTTAGGGTTAGGGTTAGGGTTAGGGTTAGGGTTAGGGTTAGGGTTAGGTTTAGGTTTAAGTTTAGGTTTAGGTTTAGGGTTAAGGTTAGGGTTGAACTAGGGTAAGCGTTAGGGTTAGGGTTAGGGTTGGGTAAGCATTAGGGTTAGGGTTAGGGTTAGGGTTAGGGTTGGGTTAGGGTTAGGGTTATGGTTGGGTAAGCGTTAGGGTTTGAGCTAGGGTTAGGGTTAGGGTTTAGAGTTAAGGTTAATGTTAGGGTTAGGGTAGAATTAGGGTGAGGGTTAGGTTTGGGTAAGCGTTAGGTTAAGGTTTAGGGTTAGGGTTGAGTAAGGGTTAGGGTTATGGTTAGGGTTAAAGGTAAGGTTGGGTTAGGGTAAGGGTTTGGGTTTAGAGTTAAGGTTAGGGTTAGAGTGTAATTAGGGTTAGGGTTAGGTTTGGGTTTAGGGTTAAAGTTAGGGTTAGGGTTAGGGGGTAGGGTTAGGGTTAGGGTTAGGGTTAGGGTTAGGGTTAGGGTTAGGGTTAGGGTTAGGTTAGGTTTAGGGTTTAGGGTTAGGGTTAGGGTTAGTTTTGAATTGGGGTTAGGGTTAGGGTTAGGGTTGGGTAAGGGTTAGGGTTAGGGTTAAAGTAGGGTTGGGTTAGGGGTTAGGGTTAGCGTTAGGGTTAAGGTTAGGGTTAGGGTTAAAGGTAGGGTTGGGTTAGGGTAAGGGTTAGGGTTTAGAGTTAAGTTTAGGGTTAGGGTTGAATTAGGGTAAGGGCTAGGGTTAGGGTTAGGGTTGGGTAAGCATTAGGGTTAGGGTTAGGGTTAGGGTTGGGTCAGCGTTAGGGTTTGGGTTTGGGTTAGGGATAGGGTTTAGAGAAAGTTAGGATTAGGGTTAGGTTTGAATTAGGGTTAGGTTTGGGTAAGCGATAGGTTTAGGATTAGGGTTAGGGTTGGGTAAGCGTTAGGGTTAGGGTTAAAGGTAGGGTTCGGTTAGGGTTAGGGTTAGGGTTTAGAGTTGTTAGGGTTAGGGTTGAGTTAGGGTTAGGTTTAGGGTTAGGTTTAAGGGTTAAGGTTACGGTTAGGGTTAGGGTTGAATTAGGGTTAGGGTTAGGGTTAGGGTTAGGGTTAGGGTTAGGGTTAGGGTTAGGGTTAGGGTTAAGTTAGGGTTAGTGTTAGGATTGGGTAAGCTTTAGGGTTACGGTTAGGGTTAGGGTAAGGGTTAGGGTCAGGGTTGTCCGCGGTTCGCGCCGTTAACTGCCTACACTCTTAGAAAGGATCCCTTCCTGAGAAGTGAAGTGTTATCGTACTCAGCGAGACACCACTAGACCGGAATCAACGGTTGCTAGAAACTTGTTATGGTTCCTAGAAAATCTCTTGAACACGCCGATAAATTTATAATACTGGACAAGAGTAGTATAAAAAACACATTTATTTACATTATATTATATCTATATTTATATACACGATATTATATATGCTTTTTGGTTGCAACGCCTTAAAATATCATATAAGGCTAGACATCATTAGTCTTAAACATGTTTATATAGGAAGCAATCATTCACAATCTCTATGCCTCCATCTTAGTCAGAATATACTCGTCCTTAGTGCAATGCACTTTCATTCAGAATATAAGGTTACAGAAATCCTGTCAAAATATGGTTAATTCTTTGGAGAAAGATTTGGTTCGAAGCATCCTAACTTAAATCATCATAATATTTCAGTACAGAAGACACACTATACCTTGCTGTGTCATCTGTAGTCATCAAAGAATCTAAGCTCTATGAGAACATACGAAGTTATCCCAGAGTATCTGTATTTTCTCAGTCTTGAATCCTTTCAAGACTTCTATTAATATTCTTAACTGATCATTAAGATCAGGCATTGTCTATGTACATGCTATGCATATTCTTTCTAGTTTTAGACATCAATGCTGAATATATAAATACTATGTGTTAGCTTAAAGCTGTTTATAGTCTCTTTGGTTGTGCCAATCTTTGTATGCGCTGTACTATGTATCAGCATTGTGCATATCTCACAGAGTACAGAGAGTCTCCTTTCCCTTCAGGAATATCTCTGGTCTCTTGCTCTGAGGAGGTTCAGAAGTCCCTCTGTTAAGTAGAGGACCTTCTGACACTATCTCAGAGGTCTAGCTATTAGCCCTGTGTTCAGGATGCTCTGTAGCATTGATAAGCCAAATAGGTTTAGTTTGTAAGAATCCATAAATCCAATGGACTCTCAGTGCTCCAATATATGGGAAGATCACTGCACAGGTTCCCATTCAAAGAATAAGAATGCTAAGGGTCTCTATCCTCTTCTAGGAATAGGGCTGTCTCACAAGAAGACTGTAAATAACATATGTTGAAATATCCAGATCTTGATACTTCAAGATACCTCAGAGAACTGCTGTCCACGCAAGGATCAGAGTCTCAATGTCTTACATCTCAGGCCTCTGAGATGGAGAAATTTTACTTCAGACAGCTGCAGTCTGCCAGTAATAACAATCTGAAGCGCTGGCTATACTGTGGCTGTATTTACACTGTTTCTAGACTCATTAAGAGTGAAGAGAGATCCTTTATCTCCTCTTTCTTATCCATTAAGAGGGATACCTTTTATTCCCTTTGTCAGCAGTGCAGAAATGGCTGCTCAGCTCTTTAGGTCCATATATGGGCATCCCCTTCCTTTCAGTCCACTTTTCTTAAAGTATAAACACTTATTTCTGAGTTACATGATCACGTTATATACATAATTGGTATACCATCCTCTTCGTTAGGACAATACGAATTAAATGAGACTACTTAGAGATCTGTAGCACAACAGATCTGTAGCACATTTAACTATTTAACTCATAAAACACAATTATAGCTTACATTGTCACTTGCAAAGTGTCTTTGTTTACATAGCCTTTAGCGAGATTACAGAAGAGCAAGAAAGCATATTACTCATATCTTTGAAAGGACTTTAATGCCTTTAAGGTATAATAAGTACAGTTTAAGCTATTAATGTACTCTTAGTACATTAAGATATCTTAAGACCTTGAGAAGGACAAAAGTGTCTTGCATTTGTGATTCTGACATCTGGCAGCTGAGTCAGAAAGGTGATTTTGGTCACGTCTTATTGATAGATAAGGAAAGGTGCTCTGCTTCAAGGACAAGGACTAGAGCGAATTTATTAGGTAGCTCTTGATAGAGCTGACCTTGAGAGTATTCCATCAGCCTGTCAGCATTACACAGAATTTCATTATACATTACACAAACATCTGCAGTGGCCCAGTTTGCATGATGTGTACTAGCTCTATATGGAATCATTCCTGCACATGTTCACAGCATACCCTAGTTATGTCACATGGTTAGGGTGAGGGTTAGGGTTCGGTAAGCGTTAGGGTTAGGGTTAGGGTTAGGGTTAGGGTTTAGGGTTTAGGGTTAAGGTTAGGGTTAAAGTTAGGGTTTGGTTAGGGTTAGGGTTAGGGTTTAGAGTAAAGGATAGGGTTAGGGTTAGGGTTAGGCTTAAAGGTTGGGTTGGGTTAGGGTTAGGGTTAGGGTTAGGGTAAGGGTTAAACGTAGGGTTGTTTTAGGGTTAGGGTTAGGGTTAGGGTTAGGGTTTAAGGTAGGTTTGGGTTAGGGTTAGGGTTAGCGTTTAGGATTAGGGTTTAGGGTTAAAGTGAGGGTTTGGTTAGGGTTAGGGTTAGGGTTTAGAGTAAAGTATAGGGTTAGGGTTAGGGTTAGGGTTAGGGTTAAAGGTAGTGGTGGGTTAGCGTTAGGGTTAGGGTCAGGGTTTGTGTTAGGGTTTAGAGTTAAGGTTAGGGTTAGGGTTAGGATTGAATTAGGGTTAGGGTTAGGGTTTAAAGTTTAGGGTTAAGGTTAGGGTAAGGGTTAGGGTTAGGGTGAAATGTAGGGTTGGGTTACGGTTAGCGTTAGGGTTAGGG
>NC_079324.1:5123065-5200565 GCF_029931775.1 Euleptes europaea | reverse complement strand
TTGGGTTAGGTTTAGGGATAGGGTTAGGGATAGGGTTACGGTTAGGGTTGAGTAAGCATTAGTGTTATGGTTAGAGTTAAGGTTAGGGTTAGGGTTGAATTAGCGTTAGGGTTAGGGTTAGGGTTAGGGTTAGGGTTAGGGTTAGGGTGAGGGTGAGGGTGAGGGTTAGGGTTTAGATTTAAGGTTAGGGTTAGGTTTGGGGTTGAATTAGGGTTAGGGTTAGGGTTAGGGTTAGGGTATAGGGTTAAGTTTAGGGTTAGGGTTAGGGTTGAATTAGGGTGAGGGCTAGGGTTAGGGTTAGGGTTGGGTAAGCATTAGGGTTAGGGATAGGGTTAGGGTTAGGGTTAGGGTTAGGGTTAGGGTTAGGGTTAGCGTTAGGGTTAGGGTTAGGGTTAGGGTTAGGGTTAGGGTTAGGGTTAGGGTTAGGGTTAGGGTTAGGGTTAGGGTTGGGTAAGCCTTAGGATTAGGTTTTGGAAATTGTTAGGGTTAAAGTTAGGGTTGGGTTAGGGTTAGGGTTTAGGGTTTAGGGTTTAGGGTTAAGTTTAGGGTTAGGGTTAGGGTTGGGTAAGGGTTAGGGATAGGGATAGGGATAGGGATAGGGATAGGGATAGGGATAGGGATAGGGATAGGGATAGGGATAGGGATAGGGATAGGGATAGGGATAGGGGTAGGGATAGGGTTAGGGTTAGGGTTAGGGTTAGGGTTAGGGTTTGGGTTAGGGTTAAAGGTAGGGTTGGGTTAGGGTTTAGGGTTAGGGTTAAGGTTAGGGTTAGTTTTAGGTTTAGGGTTAGGGTTAGGGTTAGGGTTAGGGTTGGGTAAGCATTAGGGTTGTGGTTAGGGTTACAGTTAGGGTTAGGGTTCGGGTTCGGGTTGGGTTAAGGTTAGGGTAAGGGTTAGGGTAAGGGTTAGGGTTAGGGTTAGGGTTAGGGTTAGGTTTCGGGTTCGGGTTAGGGTTAGGGTTTTGGGTTAAGGTTAGGGTTAGAGTAATGGTTAGGGTTAGGGTTAGGGTTAGGGTTAGGGTTAGGGTTAGGGTTAGCGTTAGGGTTAGGGTTAGGGTTAGGGTTAGGGTTGGGTTTGGGTTAAGGTTAGGGTTAGGGTTGGGTAAGCATTAAGGTTACGGTTAGTGTTCGGGTTATAAGGTTAGGGTTCGGGTTGAATTAGGGTTAGGGTTAGGGTTAGGGTTGGAAAAGCAATAGGGGTAAAGTTAGGGTTAGGGTTAGGGTTGGGTTAGGGTTAGAGTTAGGGTTAGGGTTAGGGTTAGGGTTAGGGTTAGGGTTAGGGTTAGGGTTAGCGTTAGGGTTAGGGTTAGGGTTAGGGTTAGGGTTAGGGTTAGGGTTAGGGTTGGGTAAGCCTTAGGATTAGGTTTTGGAAATTGTTAGGGTTAAAGTTAGGGTTGGGTTAGGGTTAGGGTTTAGGGTTTAGGGTTTAGGGTTAAGTTTAGGGTTAGGGTTAGGGTTGGGTAAGGGTTAGGGATAGGGATAGGGATAGGGATAGGGATAGGGATAGGGATAGGGATAGGGATAGGGATAGGGGTAGGGATAGGGATAGGGTTAGGGTTAGGGTTAGGGTTAGGGTTAGGGTTTGGGTTAGGGTTAAAGGTAGGGTTGGGTTAGGGTTTAGGGTTAGGGTTAAGGTTAGGGTTAGTTTTAGGTTTAGGGTTAGGGTTAGGGTTAGGGTTAGGGTTGGGTAAGCATTAGGGTTATGGTTAGGGTTACAGTTAGGGTTAAGGTTCGGGTTCGGGTTGGGTTAAGGTTAGGGTAAGGGTTAGGGTTAGGGTTAGGGTTAGGGTTAGGGTTAGGGTTAGGGTTAGGGTTAGGTTTCGGGTTCGGGTTAGGGTTAGGGTTTTGGGTTAAGGTTAGGGTTAGAGTAATGGTTAGGGTTAGGGTTAGGGTTAGGGTTAGGGTTAGGGTTAGCGTTAGCGTTAGGGTTAGGGTTAGGGTTAGGGTTAGGGTTAGGGTTAGGGTTAGGGTTGGGTTTGGGTTAAGGTTAGGGTTAGGGTTGGGTAAGCATTAGGGTTACGGTTAGTGTTCGGGTTATAAGGTTAGGGTTCGGGTTGAATTAGGGTTAGGGTTAGGGTTAGGGTTGGAAAAGCAATAGGGGTAAAGTTAGGGTTAGGGTTAGGGTTGGGTTAGGGTTAGGGTTAGGGTTAGGGTTAGGGTTAGGGTTAGGGTTAGGGTTAGGGTTGGGTTAGGGTTAAGGTTAGGGTTAGTGTTAGGGTTAGGGTTGGGTAAGCATTAGGGTAACGGTTAGGGTTTCTGTTAAGGTTAGGGTTAGGGTTAGGGTTAGGGTTAGGGTTAGGGTTAGGGTTAGGGTTAGGGTTAGGGTTGGGTTAGGGTTAGGGTTAGGGTTAGGGTTAGGGTTGGGTAAGCATTAGGGTAACGGTTAGGGTTTCTGTTAAGGTTAGGGTTAAGGTTAGCGTTAGGCTTAGGGTTGGATAAGCATTAGGGTTAAAGTTAATGTTAGGGTTAGGGTTAGGGTTGGGTTAGTGTTAGGGTTAGGGTTAGTTCAGGGTTAGGGTTAGGGTTAGGGTTAGGGTTAGGGTTAGGGTTTAGTGTTAGGGTTAGGGTTATGGTTATTGTTAGGGTTAGGGTTAGGGTTAAGGTTAGGGTTAGGGTTAGGGTTAGGGTTAGGGTTAGGGTAAGGGTTGCTTAAGCATTAGGGTTATGGTTAGGGTTAGGGTTATGGTTTGGATTAGGGTTGAATTAGGGTTAGGGTTTAGGGTTAAGGTTAGGGTTAGGTTTGGGGTTTAATTAGGGTTAGGGTTAGGGTTAGGGTTGGGTTTGGGTTAAGGTTAGGGTTAGGGTTAGGGTTGGGTAAGCATTAGGGTTACGGTTAGGGTTAGGGTTATAAGGTTAGGGTTAGGGTTGAATTAGGGTTAGGGTTAGGGTTAGGGTTGGAAAAGCAATAGGGGTAAAGTTAGGGTTAGGGTTAGGGTTGGGTTAGGGTTAGGGTTAGGGTTAGGGTTAGGGTTAGGGTTAGGGTTAGGGTTAGGGTTAGGGTTAGAATTAGGGTTAGGGTTAGGGTTAGGGTTAGGGTTAGGGTTAGGGTTAGGGTTAGGGTTAGTTTTAGGGTTCGGGTTAGGGTTAGGGTTAGGGTTAGGGTTAGGGTTAGGGTTAGGGTTAGGGTTAGGGTTGGGTTAGGGTTAAGGTTAGGGTTAGGGTTTAGGGTTAGGGTTGGGGAAGCATTAGGGTAACGGTTAGGGTTTCTGTTAAGGTTAGGGTTAGGGTTAGGGTTAGGGTTGGATAAGCATTAGGGTTAAAGTTAATGTTAGGGTTAGGGTTAGGGTTGGGTTAGTGTTAGGGTTAGGGTTAGGGTTAGTTAGGGTTACGGTTAGGGTTAGGGTCAAAGGTTGGGTTAGGGTTTGGGTTAGGGTTAGGGGTTAGGGTTAGGGTTAGGGTGAGGGTGAGGGTGAGGGTAAGGGTTAGGGTTAGGGTTAGGGTTAGGGTTAGGGTTAGGGTTGCTTAAGCATTAGGGTTACGGTTAGGGTTAGGGTTAAGGTTTGGGTTGAATTAGGGTTAGGGTTAGGGTTTAGGGTTAAGGTTAGGGTTAGGGTTAGTTTTGAATTTGGGTTAGGGTTATGGTTAGGTTAGGGTTAGGGTTAGGGTTAGGGTTAGGGTTAGGGTTAGGGTTAGGGTTAGGGTTAGGGTTAGGGTTAGGGTTAGGGTTAGGGTTACGGTTGGGTAAGCGTAAGGGTTAGGGTTAGGGTTAGAGTTGGGTAAGGATTAGGGTTAGGGTTAGGGTTAAAGGTAGGTTTGGGTTAGGGTTAGGGTAAGTGTTTAGGGTTAGGGTTAGGGTTAGGGTTATGGTTAGGGTTAAAGGTAGTGTTGGGTTAGGGTTAGGGTAAGGGTTAGGGTTTAGAGTTAAGGTTCGGGTAGGTTTGGGGTTGAATTTGGTTAGGGTTAGCGTTAGGGTTTAGGGTTAAGTTTAGGGTTAGGGTTAGGGTTGAATTAGGGTAAGGGCTAGGGTTAGGGTTAGGGTTGGGTAAGCATTAGGGTTAGGGTTAGGGTTAGGGTTGGGTAAGCATTAGGGTTAGGGTTAGGGTTAGGGTTAGGTTTAGGGTTAGGGTTAGGGTTCGGGTTCGGGTTCGGGTTCGGGTTCGGGTTAAGGTTAAGGTTAGGTTAGGGTTGGGTTAGGGTTAAGGTTAGGGTTAGGGTTACGGTTAGGGTTAGGGTTGGGTAAGCATTAGCGTTACGGTTAGGGTTACAGTTAGGGTTAAGGTTAGGGTTAGGGTTGAATTAGGGTTAGGGTTAGGGTTTAGAGTTGTGAGGGTTAGGTTTGGGGTTGAATTAGGGTTAGAGTTAGGGTTTAGGGTTAAGTTTAGGGTTAGGGTTAGGGTTGCATTAGGGTAAGGGCTAGGGTTAGGGTAAGGGTTAGGGTTAGGGTTGGGTAAGGGTTAGGGTTAGGGTTAGGCTTAGGCTTAGGCTTAGGCTTAGGGTTAGGGTTAGGGTTAGGGTTAGGGTTAGGGTTAGGGTTAGGGTTAGGGTTAGGGTTAGGGTTAGGGTTAGGGTTAGGGTTAGGGTTAGGGTTGGGTTAGATTTAGGGATAGGGTTAGGGATAGGGTTACGGTTAGGGTTGAGTAAGCATTAGTGTTATGGTTAGAGTTAAGGTTAGGGTTAGGGTTGAATTAGCGTTAGGGTTAGGGTTAGGGTTAGGGTTAGGGTTAGGGTTAGGGTGAGGGTGAGGGTGAGGGTTAGGGTTTAGATTTAAGGTTAGGGTTAGGTTTGGGGTTGAATTAGGGTTAGGGTTAGGGTTAGGGTTAGGGTATAGGGTTAAGTTTAGGGTTAGGGTTAGGGTTGAATTAGGGTGAGGGCTAGGGTTAGGGTTAGGGTTGGGTAAGCATTAGGGTTAGGGATAGGGTTAGGGTTAGGGTTAGGGTTAGGGTTAGCGTTAGGGTTAGGGTTAGGGTTAGGGTTAGGGTTAGGGTTAGGGTTGGGTAAGCCTTAGGATTAGGTTTTGGAAATTGTTAGGGTTAAAGTTAGGGTTGGGTTAGGGTTAGGGTTTAGGGTTTAGGGTTTAGGGTTAAGTTTAGGGTTAGGGTTAGGGTTGGGTAAGGGTTAGGGATAGGGATAGGGATAGGGATAGGGATAGGGATAGGGATAGGGATAGGGATAGGGGTAGGGATAGGGATAGGGTTAGGGTTAGGGTTAGGGTTAGGGTTAGGGTTAGGGTTTGGGTTAGGGTTAAAGGTAGGGTTGGGTTAGGGTTTAGGGTTAGGGTTAAGGTTAGGGTTAGTTTTAGGTTTAGGGTTAGGGTTAGGGTTAGGGTTGGGTAAGCATTAGGGTTATGGTTAGGGTTACAGTTAGGGTTAGGGTTCGGGTTCGGGTTGGGTTAAGGTTAGGGTAAGGGTTAGGGTTAGGGTTAGGGTTAGGGTTAGGGTTAGGGTTAGGGTTAGGGTTAGGTTTCGGGTTCGGGTTAGGGTTAGGGTTTTGGGTTAAGGTTAGGGTTAGAGTAATGGTTAGGGTTAGGGTTAGGGTTAGGGTTAGGGTTAGGGTTAGGGTTAGGGTTAGGGTTAGGGTTAGGGTTAGCGTTAGGTTTAGGGTTAGGGTTAGGGTTAGGGTTAGGGTTGGGTTTGGGTTAAGGTTAGGGTTAGGGTTGGGTAAGCATTAGGGTTACGGTTAGTGTTCGGGTTATAAGGTTAGGGTTCGGGTTGAATTAGGGTTAGGGTTAGGGTTAGGGTTGGAAAAGCAATAGGGGTAAAGTTAGGGTTAGGGTTAGGGTTGGGTTAGGGTTAGAGTTAGGGTTAGGGTTAGGGTTAGGGTTAGGGTTAGGGTTAGGGTTAGCGTTAGGGTTAGGGTTAGGGTTAGGGTTAGGGTTAGGGTTAGGGTTAGGGTTGGGTAAGCCTTAGGATTAGGTTTTGGAAATTGTTAGGGTTAAAGTTAGGGTTGGGTTAGGGTTAGGGTTTAGGGTTTAGGGTTTAGGGTTAAGTTTAGGGTTAGGGTTAGGGTTGGGTAAGGGTTAGGGATAGGGATAGGGATAGGGATAGGGATAGGGATAGGGATAGGGATAGGGATAGGGATAGGGATAGGGATAGGGATAGGGATAGGGGTAGGGATAGGGATAGGGTTAGGGTTAGGGTTAGGGTTAGGGTTAGGGTTTGGGTTAGGGTTAAAGGTAGGGTTGGGTTAGGGTTTAGGGTTAGGGTTAAGGTTAGGGTTAGTTTTAGGTTTAGGGTTAGGGTTAGGGTTAGGGTTAGGGTTGGGTAAGCATTAGGGTTATGGTTAGGGTTACAGTTAGGGTTAAGGTTCGGGTTCGGGTTGGGTTAAGGTTAGGGTAAGGGTTAGGGTTAGGGTTAGGGTTAGGGTTAGGGTTAGGGTTAGGTTTCGGGTTCGGGTTAGGGTTAGGGTTTTGGGTTAAGGTTAGGGTTAGAGTAATGGTTAGGGTTAGGGTTAGGGTTAGGGTTAGGGTTAGGGTTAGGGTTAGGGTTAGGGTTAGGGTTAGGGTTAGGGTTAGGGTTGGGTTTGGGTTAAGGTTAGGGTTAGGGTTGGGTAAGCATTAGGGTTACGGTTAGTGTTCGGGTTATAAGGTTAGGGTTCGGGTTGAATTAGGGTTAGGGTTAGGGTTAGGGTTGGAAAAGCAATAGGGGTAAAGTTAGGGTTAGGGTTAGGGTTGGGTTAGGGTTAGGGTTAGGGTTAGGGTTAGGGTTAGGGTTAGGGTTAGGGTTAGGGTTAGGGTTAGGGTTGGGTTAGGGTTAAGGTTAGGGTTAGTGTTAGGGTTAGGGTTGGGTAAGCATTAGGGTAACGGTTAGGGTTTCTGTTAAGGTTAGGGTTAGGGTTAGGGTTAGGGTTAGGGTTAGGGTTAGGGTTAGGGTTAGGGTTAGGGTTGGGTTAGGGTTAGGGTTAGGGTTAGGGTTAGGGTTGGGTAAGCATTAGGGTAACGGTTAGGGTTTCTGTTAAGGTTAGGGTTAAGGTTAGCGTTAGGCTTAGGGTTGGATAAGCATTAGGGTTAAAGTTAATGTTAGGGTTAGGGTTAGGGTTGGGTTAGTGTTAGGGTTAGGGTTAGTTTAGGGTTAGGGTTAGGGTTAGGGTTAGGGTTAGGGTTAGGGTTTAGTGTTAGGGTTAGGGTTATGGTTATGGTTAGGGTTAGGGTTAGGGTTAAGGTTAGGGTTAGGGTTAGGGTTAGGGTTAGGGTAAGGGTTGCTTAAGCATTAGGGTTATGGTTAGGGTTAGGGTTATGGTTTGGATTAGGGTTGAATTAGGGTTAGGGTTTAGGGTTAAGGTTAGGGTTAGGTTTGGGGTTTAATTAGGGTTAGGGTTAGGGTTAGGGTTAGGGTTAGGGTATAGGGTTAAGTTTAGGGTTAGGGTTAGGGTTGAATTAGGGTAAGGGCTAGGGTTAGGGTTAGGGTTGGGTAAGCATTAGGGTTAGGGATAGGGATAGGGTTAGGGTTAGGGTTAGGGTGAGGGTTAGGGTTTAAAGTTAAGGTTAGGGTTAGGTTTGGGGTTGAATTAGGGTTAGGGTTAGGGTTAGGGTTAGGGTTAGGGTATAGGGTTAAGTTTAGGGTTAGGGTTAGGGTTGAATTAGGGTAAGGGCTAGGGTTAGGGTTAGGGTTGGGTAAGCATTAGGGTTAGGGATAGGGTTAGGGATAGGGTTAGGGTTAGGGTTAGGGTTAGGGTTAGGGTTAGGGTTAGGGTTAGGGTTAGGGTTAGGGTTAGGGTTAGGGTTAGGGTTAGGGTTGAGTAAGCCTTAGGGTTAGGTTTTGGAAATTGTTAGGGTTAAAGTTAGGGTTGGGTTAGGGTTAGGGTTTAGGGTTTAGGGTTAAGTTTAGGGTTAGGGTTAGGGTTGGGTAAGGGTTAGGGATAGGGATAGGGATAGGGATAGGGATAGGGATAGGGATAGGGATAGGGATAGGGATAGGGATAGGGATAGGGATAGGGATAGGGATAGGGATAGGGATAGGGATAGGGATAGGGATAGGGATAGGGTTAGGGTTAGGGTTAGGGTTAAAGGTAGGGTTGGGTTAGTGTTTAGGGTTAAGGTTAGGGTTAGTTTTAGGTTTAGGGTTAGGGTTAGGGTTAGGGTTAGGGTTGGGTAAGCATTAGGGTTACGGTTAGGGTTACAGTAAGGTTAGGTTTCGGGTTCGGGTTGGGTTAAGGTTAGGGTAAGGGTTAGGGTTAGGGTTAGGATTAGGGTTAGGGTTTGGGTTAGGGTTAGGGTTTGGGTTTAGGGGTAGGGTTAGGGTTAGGGTTAGGGTTAGGGTTAGGATTAGGGTTAGGGTTAGGGTTAGGGTTAGGGTTAGGGTTAGGGTTAGGGTTAGGGTTAGGGTTAGGGTTAGGGTTAGGGTTGGGTTTGGGTTAAGGTTAGGGTTAGGGTTAGGGTTGGGTAAGCATTAGGGTTACGGTTAGGGTTCGGGTTATAAGGTTAGGGTTAGGGTTTAATTAGGGTTAGGGTTAGGGTTGGAAAAGCAATAGGGGTAAAGTTAGGGTTAGGGTAAGGGTTGGGTTAGGGTTAGGTTTAGGGTTAGGGTTAGGGTTAGGGTTAGGGTTAGGGTTAGGGTTAGGGTTAGGGTTAGGGTTAGGGTTAGGGTTAGGGTTAAGGTTAGGGTTAGTGTTAGGGTTAGGGTTGGGTAAGCATTAGGGTAACGGTTAGGGTTTCTGTTAAGGTTAGGGTTAGGGTTAGGGTTAGGGTTAGGGTTAGGGTTAGGGTTAGGGTTAGGGTTAGTGTTGGGTTAGGGTTAGGGTTAGGGTTAGGGTTAGGGTTGGGTAAGCATTAGGGTAACGGTTAGGGTTTCTGTTAAGGTTAGGGTTAGGGTTAGGGTTAGGGTTAGGGTTAGGGTTGGATAAGCATTAGGGTTAAAGTTAATGTTAGGTTTAGGGTTAGGGTTGGGTTAGTGTTCAGGTTAGGGTTAGGGTTAGTTTAGGGTTAGGGTTAGGGATAGGGTGAAGGTTAGGGTTAGGGTTAGGGTTAGGGTTAGGGTTAGGGTTAGGGTTTAGGGTTACGGTTAGGGTTAGGGTTAGGGTTAGGGTTAGGGTTAGGGTTAGGGTTAGGGTTAGGGTTGCTTAAGCATTAGGGCTACGGTTAGGGTTAGGGTTAAGGTTTGGATTAGGGTTGAATTAGGGTTAGGGTTAGGGTTTAGGGTTAAGGTTAGGGTTAGGGTTAGTTTTGAATTAGGGTTAGGGTTATGGTTAGATTAGGATTCGGGTTAGGGTTAGGGTTAGGGTTAGGGTTAGGGTTACTGTTAGGGTTAGGGTTAGGGTTAGGGTAAGGGTTGCTTAAGCATTAGGGTTATGGTTAGGGTTAGGGTTATGGTTTGGATTAGGGTTGAATTAGGGTTAGGGTTTAGGGTTAAGGTTAGGGTTAGGTTTGGGGTTTAATTAGGGTTAGGGTTAGGGTTAGGGTTAGGGTTAGGGTATAGGGTTAAGTTTAGGGTTAGGGTTAGGGTTGAATTAGGGTAAGGGCTAGGGTTAGGGTTAGGGTTGGGTAAGCATTAGGGTTAGGGATAGGGATAGGGTTAGGGTTAGGGTGAGGGTGAGGGTTAGGGTTTAAAGTTAAGGTTAGGGTTAGGTTTGGGGTTGAATTAGGGTTAGGGTTAGGGTTAGGGTTAGGGTTAGGGTATAGGGTTAAGTTTAGGGTTAGGGTTAGGGTTGAATTAGGGTAAGGGCTAGGGTTAGGGTTAGGGTTGGGTAAGCATTAGGGTTAGGGATAGGGTTAGGGATAGGGTTAGGGTTAGGGTTAGGGTTAGGGTTAGGGTTAGGGTTAGGGTTAGGGTTAGGGTTAGGGTTAGGGTTAGGGTTAGGGTTAGGGTTAGGGTTAGGGTTGAGTAAGCCTTAGGGTTAGGTTTTGGAAATTGTTAGGGTTAAAGTTAGGGTTGGGTTAGGGTTAGGGTTTAGGGTTTAGGGTTAAGTTTAGGGTTAGGGTTAGGGTTGGGTAAGGGTTAGGGATAGGGATAGGGATAGGGATAGGGATAGGGATAGGGATAGGGATAGGGATAGGGATAGGGATAGGGATAGGGATAGGGATAGGGATAGGGATAGGGATAGGGATAGGGATAGGGTTAGGGTTAGGGTTAGGGTTAAAGGTAGGGTTGGGTTAGTGTTTAGGGTTAAGGTTAGGGTTAGTTTTAGGTTTAGGGTTAGGGTTAGGGTTAGGGTTAGGGTTGGGTAAGCATTAGGGTTACGGTTAGGGTTACAGTAAGGTTAGGTTTCGGGTTCGGGTTGGGTTAAGGTTAGGGTAAGGGTTAGGGTTAGGGTTAGGATTAGGGTTAGGGTTTGGGTTAGGGTTAGGGTTTGGGTTTAGGGGTAGGGTTAGGGTTAGGGTTAGGGTTAGGGTTAGGATTAGGGTTAGGGTTAGGGTTAGGGTTAGGGTTAGGGTTAGGGTTAGGGTTAGGGTTAGGGTTAGGGTTAGGGTTAGGGTTGGGTTTGGGTTAAGGTTAGGGTTAGGGTTAGGGTTGGGTAAGCATTAGGGTTACGGTTAGGGTTCGGGTTATAAGGTTAGGGTTAGGGTTTAATTAGGGTTAGGGTTAGGGTTGGAAAAGCAATAGGGGTAAAGTTAGGGTTAGGGTAAGGGTTGGGTTAGGGTTAGGTTTAGGGTTAGGGTTAGGGTTAGGGTTAGGGTTAGGGTTAGGGTTAGGGTTAGGGTTAGGGTTAGGGTTAGGGTTAAGGTTAGGGTTAGTGTTAGGGTTAGGGTTGGGTAAGCATTAGGGTAACGGTTAGGGTTTCTGTTAAGGTTAGGGTTAGGGTTAGGGTTAGGGTTAGGGTTAGGGTTAGGGTTAGGGTTAGGGTTAGTGTTGGGTTAGGGTTAGGGTTAGGGTTAGGGTTAGGGTTGGGTAAGCATTAGGGTAACGGTTAGGGTTTCTGTTAAGGTTAGGGTTAGGGTTAGGGTTAGGGTTAGGGTTAGGGTTGGATAAGCATTAGGGTTAAAGTTAATGTTAGGTTTAGGGTTAGGGTTGGGTTAGTGTTCAGGTTAGGGTTAGGGTTAGTTTAGGGTTAGGGTTAGGGATAGGGTGAAGGTTAGGGTTAGGGTTAGGGTTAGGGTTAGGGTTAGGGTTAGGGTTTAGGGTTACGGTTAGGGTTAGGGTTAGGGTTAGGGTTAGGGTTAGGGTTAGGGTTAGGGTTGCTTAAGCATTAGGGCTACGGTTAGGGTTAGGGTTAAGGTTTGGATTAGGGTTGAATTAGGGTTAGGGTTAGGGTTTAGGGTTAAGGTTAGGGTTAGGGTTAGTTTTGAATTAGGGTTAGGGTTATGGTTAGATTAGGATTCGGGTTAGGGTTAGGGTTAGGGTTAGGGTTAGGGTTACTGTTAGGGTTAGGGTTAGGGTTAGGGTTAGGGTTAGGGTTTGGGTTAGAGTTAGGGTTAGGGTTAGGGTTAGGGTTGGGTAAGCGTTAGGGTTAGGGTTAGGGTTAGAGTTGGGTAAGGATTAGGGTTAGGGTTAGGGTTAAAGGTAGGTTTGGGTTAGGGTTAGGGTTAGCGTTTAGGGTTAGGGTTAGGGTTAGGGTTAGGGTTATGGTTAGGGTTAAAGGTAGTGTTGGGTTAGGGTTAGGGTAAGGGTTAGGGTTTAGAGTTAAGGTTCGGGATAGGTTTGGGGTTGAATTAGGGTTAGGGTTAGCGTTAGGGTTTAGGGTTAAGTTTAGGGTTAGGGTTAGGGTTGGGTAAGCATTAGGGTTAGGGTTAGGGTTAGGGTTGGGTAAGCATTAGGGTTAGGGTTAGGGTTAGTGTTGGGTAAGCATAAGGTTTCGGGTTTGGGTTAGGGTTAGAGTTTAGAGTTAAGGTTAGGTTTAGGGTTAGGGTTGGGTTAGGGTTAGGGTTAGGGTTAGGGTTAGGGTTAGGGTTAGGGTTAGGGTTAGGGTTAGGGTTAGGGTCAGGGTTTGGGGTTAGGGTTAGGGTTAGGGTTAGGGTCAGGGTTGTCACGGTTCGCGCCGTTAACTGCCTACATTCTTACAAAGGATCCCTTCCTGAGAAGGGAAGTGTTATCGTACTCAGCGAGACACCACTGGACCGGAATCAACGGTTCCTAGAAACTTGTTATGGTTCCTAGAAAATCTCTTTAACACGCCGATAAATTTATAATACTGGACAAGAGTAGTGTAAAAAACACATTTATTTACGTTATATTATATCTATATTTATATACACGATATTATATATGCTTTTTGGTTGCAAAGCCTTAAAATATCATATAAGGCTAGACATCAATAGTCTTAAACATGTTTATATAGGAAGCAATCATTCACAATCTCTATGCCTCCATCTTAGTCAGAATATACTCGTCCTTAGTGCAATGCACTTTCATTCAGAATATAAGGTTACAGAAATCCTGTCAAAATATGGTTAATTCTTTGGAGAAAGATTTGGTTCGAAGCATCCTAACTTAAATCATCATAATATTTCAGTACAGAAGACACACTATACCTTGCTGTGTCATCTGTAGTCCTCTAAGAATCTAAGCTCTATGAGAACATATGAAGTTATCCCAGAGTATTTGTATTTTCTCAGACTTGAATCCTTTAAAGACTTCTATTAATATATTTACTTGATCATCATTAAGATCAGGCATTGTCTATGTACATGCTATGCATATTACTTCTAGTTTTAGACATCAATGCTGAATATATAAATATTATGTGTTAGCTTAAAGCTGTTTAAAGTCTCTTTGGTTGTGCCAATCTTTGTATGCGCTGTACTATGTATCAGCATTGTGCATATCTCACAGAGAGTCTCCTTTCCCTTCAGGAACATCTCTGGTCTCTTGCTCTGAGGAGGTTCAGAAGTCCCTCTGTTAAGTAGAGGACCTTCTGACACTATCTATTAGCCCTGTGTTCAGGATGCTCTTTAGCATTGGTAAGCCAAATAGGTTTGGTTTGTAAGAATCCATAAATCCAATGGACTCTGTGCTCCAATATATGGGAAGATCACTGCACAGGTTCCCATTCAAAGAATAAGAATTCCAAGGGCCTCTATCCTAGGAATAGAGCAGTCTCACAAGAACACTGTAAGTAAGATATGCTGAAATATCCAGATCTTACTTCAAGATACCTCAGAGAACTGCTGTCCACGCAAGGATCAGAGTCTCAATGTCTTGCATCTCAGGCCGTTGAGATGGAGAAATGTTACTTCAGACAGCTGCAGTCTGCCAGCAATAACAATCTGAAGCGCTGGCTGTACTGTGGCTGTATTGATACTGTTTCTAGAAACATTAAGAGTGAAGAGAGATCCTTTATCTCCTCTTTTTTATCCATTGAGAGGGATACCTTTTAGTCCCTTTATCTGCAGTGCAGAAATGGCTTACTAGCAGCTGCTCAGCTCTTTAGGTCCATATATGGGCGTCCTTTCCTTTCAGTCCACTTTGCTTAAAGTATAAACACTTATTTCTGAGTTACATCACGTTATATACATAATTTGTATACCATCCTCTTTGTTAGGACAATACGCATTAAATGAGACTACTTAGAGATCTGTAGCACAACAGATCTGTAGCACAACATTTAACTATATCACTCATAAAACACAATTATAGCTTACATTGTCACTTGCAAAGTGTCTTTGTTTACATAGCCTTTAGCGAGATTACAGAAGAGCAAGTTAGCATATTACTCATATCTTTGAGAGAACTTTAATGCCTTTAAGCTATAATAAGGACAGTTTCAGCTATTAATGTGCATTAAGATATCTTGAGAAGGACATAAATGTCTTGCTTTTGTGATTCTGACATCTGGCAGCTGAATCAGAAAGGTGATTTTGGTCACGTCTTATTGATACATAAGGAAAGGTGCTCTGCTTGGCCCCTTCAAGGACAAGGACTAGAGAGACTTTATTAGGTAGCTCTTGATAGAGCTGACCTTGAGAGTATTCCATCAGCCTGTCAGCATTACACAGAATTTCATTATACATTACACAAACCTCTGCAGTGGCCCAGTTTGCATGATGTGTACTAGCTCTATATGGAATTAATCCTGCACATGTTCAGAGAATACTCTAGTTATGTCAGAGACCATGACAGGGTTCGTTAGGGTGAGGGTGAGGGTGAGGGTGAGGGTGAGGGTGAGAGCGAGGGTGAGGGTGAGGGTGAGGGTGAGGGTTAGGGTTAGGGTTGGGTAAGGGTTAGGGTTAAGGTTAAAGGTAGGGTTGGGTTAGGGTTAAGGTTTAGGGTTAAGGTTAGGGTTTGGGTTAGGGTGAGGGTTAGGGTTTAGAGTTAAGGTTAGGGTTAGGGTTGAATTAGGGTTAGGGTTAGGGTTGAATTAGGCTTAGGGTTAGGGTTAGGGTTAGGGTTAGGGTTAGGGTTAGGGTTAGGGTTAGGGTTAGGGTTAGGGTTAGGGTTAGGGTTAGGGTTAGGGTTAGGGTTAGGGTTAGGGTTAGAGTTGGGTAAGGGTCAGGGTTAGGGTTAAAGGTAGGTTTGGGTTAGGGTTAGGGTTAGCGTTTAGGGTTAAGTTCAGGGTTAGGGTTAAAGCTAGTGTTGGGTTAGGGTTAGAGTTAGGGTTTAGAGTTAAGGTTCGGGTTAGGTTTGGGGTTGAATTAGGGTTAGGGTTAGCGTTAGGGTTTAGGGTTAAGTTTAGGGTTAGGGTTAGGGTTGAATTAGGGTAAGGGCAAGGGTTAGGGTTAGTGTTGGGTAAGCATTAGGGTTAGGGTTAGGGTTAGGGTTAGGGTTAGGGTTAGGGTTAGGGTTATGGTTTAGGGTTAAGGTTAGGGTTAGGGTTAGTTTTTAATTAGGGTTAGGGTTAGGGTTAGGGTTAGGGTTAGGGTTAGGTAAGCGTTAGGGTTAGGGTTAGGGTTAGAGTTGGGTAAGGGTTAGGGTTAGGGTTAGAGGTAGGTTTGGGTTAGGGTTAGGGTTAGCGTTTAGGGTTAAGGTTAGGGTTAGGGTTAGGGTTAGGGTTAAAGCTAGTGTTGGGTTAGGGTTAGGGTATAGAGTTAGGGTTAGGGTTAGGGTTAGGGTTAGGGTTAGGGTTAGGGTTAGGGTTAGGATTTAGGGTTAAGTTTAGGGTGACGGTTAGGGTTGAATTAGGGTAATGGCTAGGGTTAGGGTCAGGGTTAGGGTTAGGGTTAGGTAAGCGTTAGGGTTAGGGTTAGGGTTAGAGTTGGGTAAGGGTTAGGGTTAGGGTTAAAGGTAGGTTTGGGTTACGGTTAGGGTTATCGTTTAGGGTTAAGGTTAGGGTTAGGGTTAAAGCTAGTGTTGGGTTAGGGTTAGGGTTTAGAGTTAAGGTTCGGGTTAGGTTTGGGGTTGAATTAGGGTTAGGGTTAGCGTTAGGGTTTAGGGTTAAGTTTAGGGTTAGGGTTGAATTAGGGTAAGGGCTAGGGTTAGGGTTAGTGTTGGGTAAGCATTAGGGTTAGGGTTAGGGTTAGGGTTAGGGTTAGGGTTAGGGTTAGGGTTAGGGTTAGGGTTAGGGTTTAGGGTTAGGGTTTAGGGTGAAGATTAGGGTTAGGGTTAGTTTTGAATTAGGGTTAGGGTTAGGGTTAGGGTTAGGGTTAGGGTTAGGGTTAGGGTTAGAGTTGGGTAAGGGTTAGGGTTAGGGTTAGGGTTAGGGAAGCGTTAGGGTTAGGGTTAGGGTTAGAGTTGGGTAAGGGTTAGGGTTAGGTTTAAAGGTAGGTTTGGGTTAGGGTTAGGGTTAGCGTTTAGGGTTAGGGTTAGGGTTAGGGTTAGGGTTAGGGTTAGTGTTAGGGTTAGGGTTAGGGTTGAATTAGGGTTAGGGTTAGCATTAGGGTTTAGGGTTAAGTTTAGGGTTAGGGTTAGGGTTGAATTAGGGTAAGGGCTAGGGTTAGGGTTAGGGTTGGGTAAGTGTTAGGGTTAGGGTTAGGGTTAGGGTTAGGGTTAGGGTTAGGATTTGGGTTAGGGTTAGGGTTAGGTAAGCGTTAGGGTTAGGGTTAGGGTTAGAGTTGGGTAAGGGTTAGGGTTAGGGTTAGGGTTAAAGGTACGTTTGGGTTAGGGTTAGGGTTAGCGTTTAGGGTTAAGGTTAGGGTTAGGTTTGGGGTTAAATTAGGGTTAGGGTTAGCGTTAGGGTTTAGGGTTAACTGTAGGGTTAGGGTTAGGGTTGAATTAGTGTAAGGGCAAGGGATAGGGTTAGGGTTGGGTAAGCATTAGGGTTAGGATTAGGGTTAGGGTTAGGGTTAGGGTTAGGGTCAGGGTTAGGGTTTAGGGTTAGGGTTAGGGTTAGTTTTGAATTAGGGTTTAGGGTTAGGGTTAGGGTTAGGGTTAGGGTTAGGGTTAGGGTTAGGGTTAGGGTTAGGGTTAGGGTTGGCTAAGCATTAGGGTTAGGGTTAGGGTTAGAGTTGGGTAAGGGTTAGGGTTAGGGTTAGGGTTAGGGTTTAAGGTAGGTTTGGGTTAGGGTTAGGGTTAGTGTTTAGGGTTAAGGTTAGGGTTAGGGTTTGGGTTAGGGTTAGGGTTAAAGGTAGTGTTGGGTTAGGGTTAGGTTAAGGTTTAGGGTTTAGAGTTAAGGTTCGGGTTTGGTTTGGGGTTGAATTTGGGTTAGGGTTAGCGGTAGGGTTTAGGGTTAAGTTTAGGGTTAGGGTTAGGGTTAGGCTTAGGGTTTGGTCAGCGTTAGGTTTTGAGTTTATGTTAGGGTTAGGGTTTAGAGTTAGGGTTAGGGTTAGGGTTAGGTTTTAATTAGGGTTAGGGTTAGGGTTGAATTAGGGTTAGGGTTAGGTTTAGGGTTAGGGTTGGGTTAGGGTTAAGGTTAGGATGAGGGTTGGGTAACCTTTAGGGTTAGGGTTAGGGTTAGGGTTAGGGTTAGGGTTAGGGTTAGGGTTAGGGTTAGGGTCAGGGTTTGGGGTTAGGGTTAGGGTTAGGGTCAGGGTTGTCGCGGTTCGCGCTCTTAACTGCCTACATTCTTAGAAAGGATCCCTTCCTGAGAAGGGAAGTGTTATCGTACTCAGCGAGACACCACTAGACCTGAATCAACGGTTCCTAGAAACTTGTTATGGTTCCTAGAAAATCTCTTGAACCCGCCGATACATTTATAATACTGGACAAGAGTAATATAAAAAACACATTTATTTACATTATAATATCTATATTTATATACACGATATTATATATGCTTTTTGGTTGCAAAGCCTTAAAATATCATATGCTAGACATCATTAGTCTTAAACATGTTTATATAGGAAGCAATCATTCACAATCTCTATGCCTCCATCTTAGTCAGAATATACTCGTCCTTAGTGCAATGCACTTTCATTCAGAATATAAGGTTACAGAAATCCTGTCAAAATATGGTTAATTCTTTGGAGAAAGATTTGGTTCGAAGCATCCTAACTTAAATCATCATAATATTTCAGTACAGAAGACACACTATACCTTGCTGTGTCATCTGTAGTCCTCTAAGAATCTAAGCTCTATGAGAACATATGAAGTTATCCCAGCGTATCTGTATTTTCTCAGTCTTGAATCCTTTCAAGACTTCTATTAATATACTTAACTGATCATCATTAAGATCAGGCATTGTCTATGTACATGCTATGCATATTCCTTCTAGCTTTAGACATCAATGCTGAATATATAAATACTATGTGTTAGCTTAAAGCTGTTTAAAGTCTCTTTGGTTGTGCCAATCTTTGTATGCGCTGTACTATGTATCAGCATTGTGCATATCTCACAGAGTACAGAGAGTCTCCTTTCCCTTCAGGAACATCTCTGGTCTCTTGCTCTGAGGAGGTTCAGAAGTCCCTCTGTTAAGTAGAGGACCTTCTGACACTATCTATTAGCCGTGTGTTCAGGATGCTCTTTAGCATTGGTAAGCCAAATAGGTTTGGTTTGTAAGAATCCATAAATCTAATGGACTCTGAGCTCCAATATATGGGAAGATCACTGCACAGGTTCCCATTCAAAGAATAAGAATTCTAAGGGTCTCTATCCTAGGAATAGAGCAGTCTCACAAGAACACTATAAGTAAGATATGCTGAAATATCCAGATCTTGATACTTCAAGATACCTCAGAGAACTGCTGTCCACGCAAGGATCAGAGTCTCAATGTCTTACATCTCAGGCCGTTGAGATGGAGAAATGTTACTTCAGACAGCAGCAGTCTGCCAGCAATAACAATCTGAAGCGCTGGCTGTACTGTGGCTGTATTGATACTGTTTCTAGACTCATTAAGAGTGAAGAGAGATCCTTTATCTCCTCTTTCTTATCCATTAAGAGGGATACCTTTTAGTCCCTTTGTCTGCAGTGCAGAAATGGCTTACTAGCAGCTGCTCAGCTCTTTAGGTCCGTATATGGGTGTCCTTTCCTTTGTCCACTTTGCTTAAAGTATAAACACTTATTTCTGAGTTACATGATCACGTTATATACATAATTTGTATACCATCCTCTTTGTTAGGACAATACGCATTAAATGACACTACTTAGAGATCTGTAGAACAACAGATCTGTAGCACAACATTTAACTATATCACTCATAAAACACAATTATAGCTTACATTGTCACTTGCAAAGTGTCTTTGTTTACATAGCCTTTAGCGAGATTACAGAAGAGCAAGTTGGCATATTACTCATATCTTTGAGAGAACTTTAATGCCTTTAAGCTATAATAAGTACAGTTTCAGCTATTAATGTACTTTAGTACATTAAGATATCTTAAGACCTTGAGAAGGACAAAAATGTCTTGCTTTTGTGATTCTGACATCAGGCAGCTGAGTCAGAAAGGTGATTTTGGTCACGTCTTATTGATACATAAGGGAAAGTGCTCTGCTTTGCCCCTTCAAGGAGAAGGACTAGAGCGACTTTATTAGGTAGCTCTTGATAGAACTGACCTTGAGAGTATTCCATCAGCCTGTCAGTATTACACAGAATTTCATTATACATTACACAAACCTCTGCAGTGGCCCAGTTTGCATGATGTGTACTAGCTCTATATGGAATTAATCCTGCACATGTTCACAGAATACCCTAGTTATGTAAGAGACCATGACAGGGTTCCTTAGGGTGAGGGTGAGGGTTAGGGTTAGGGTTAGGGTTTTGTAAGGGTTAGGGTTAAGGTTAGTGTTAGGGTTAGGGTTAGGGTTACGGTTACGGTTACGGTTACGGTTACGGTTAGGGTTAGGGTTTAGGGTTAAGGTTAGGGTTAGGGTTAGTTTTGTATTAGGGTTAGGGTTAGGGTTAGGGTTAGGCTTAGCGTTTAGAGTAAAGGTTAGGGTTATGGTTAGGGTTGAATTAGGGTTAGGGTTAGGGTTAGGGTTAGGGTTAGGGTTAGGGTTAGGGTTAGGGTTAGGGTTAGGGTTAGGGGTTAGGGTTAGGGTTAGGGTTAGTTTTGAATTAGGGTTTAGGGTTAGGGTTAGGGTTAGGGTTAGGGTTAGGGTTAGGGTTAGGGTTAGGGTTAGGGTTAGGGTTAGGGTTAGGGTTAGGGTTAGGGTTAGGGTTAGGGTTAGGGTTGGCTAAGCATTAGGGTTAGGGTTAGGGTTAGAGTTGGGTAAGGGTTAGGGTTAGGGTTAGGGTTTAAGGTAGGTTTGGGTTAGGGTTAGGGTTAGTGTTTAGGGTTAAGGTTAGGGTTAGGGTTTGGGTTAGGGTTAGGGTTAAAGGTAGTGTTGGGTTAGGGTTAGGTTAAGGTTTAGGGTTTAGAGTTAAGGTTCGGGTTTGGTTTGGGGTTGAATTTGGGTTAGGGTTAGCGGTAGGGTTTAGGGTTAAGTTTAGGGTTAGGGTTAGGGTTCGGCTTAGGGTTTGGTCAGCGTTAGGTTTTGAGTTTATGTTAGGGTTAGGGTTTAGAGTTAGGGTTAGGGTTAGGGTTTGGTTTTAATTAGGGTTAGGGTTAGGGTTGAATTAGGGTTAGGGTTAGGTTTAGGGTTAGGGTTGGGTTAGGGTTAAGGTTAGGATGAGGGTTGGGTAACCTTTAGGGTTAGGGTTAGGGTTAGGGTTAGGGTTAGGGTTAGGGTTAGGGTTAGGGTTAGGGTTAGGGTTAGGGTTAGGGTTAGGGTCAGGTTTGTCGCGGTTCGCGCTGTTAACTGCCTACATTCTTAGAAAGGATCCCTTCCTGAGAAGGGAAGTGTTATCGTACTCAGCGAGACACCACTAGACCTGAATCAACGGTTCCTAGAAACTTGTTATGGTTCCTAGAAAATCTCTTGAACCCGCCGATACATTTATAATACTGGACAAGAGTAATATAAAAAACACATTTATTTACATTATAATATCTATATTTATATACAAGATATTATATATGCTTTTTGGTTGCAAAGCCTTAAAATATCATATGCTAGACATCATTAGTCTTAAACATGTTTATATAGGAAGCAATCATTCACAATCTCTATGCCTCCATCTTAGTCAGAATATACTCGTCCTTAGTGCAATGCACTTTCATTCAGAATATAAGGTTACAGAAATCCTGTCAAAATATGGTTAATTCTTTGGAGAAAGATTTGGTTCGAAGCATCCTAACTTAAATCATCATAATATTTCAGTACAGAAGACACACTATACCTTGCTGTGTCATCTGTAGTCCTCTAAGAATCTAAGCTCTATGAGAACATATGAAGTTATCCCAGAGTATATGTATTTTCTCAGTCTTGAATCCTTTCAAGACTTCTATTAATATACTTAACTGATCATCATTAAGATCAGGCATTGTCTATGTACATGCTATGCATATTCCTTCTAGTTTTAGACATCAATGCTGAATATATAAATACTATGTGTTAGCTTAAAGCTGTTTAAAGTCTCTTTGGTTGTGCCAACCTTTGTATGCGCTGTACTATGTATCAGCATTGTGCATATCTCACAGAGTACAGAGAGTCTCCTTTCCCTTCAGGAACATCTCTGGTCTCTTGCTCTGAGGAGGTTCAGAAGTCCCTCTGTTAAGTAGAGGACCTTCTGACACTATCTATTAGCCGTGTGTTCAGGATGCTCTTTAGCATTGGTAAGCCAAATAGGTTTGGTTTGTAAGAATCCATAAATCTAATGGACTCTGAGCTCCAATATATGGGAAGATCACTGCACAGGTTCCCATTCAAAGAATAAGAATTCTAAGGGTCTCTATCCTAGGAATAGAGCAGTCTCACAAGAACACTATAAGTAAGATATGCTGAAATATCCAGATCTTGATACTTCAAGATACCTCAGAGAACTGCTGTCCACGCAAGGATCAGAGTCTCAATGTCTTACATCTCAGGCCGTTGAGATGGAGAAATGTTACTTCAGACAGCAGCAGTCTGCCAGCAATAACAATCTGAAGCGCTGGCTGTACTGTGGCTGTATTGATACTGTTTCTAGACTCATTAAGAGTGAAGAGAGATCCTTTATCTCCTCTTTCTTATCCATTAAGAGGGATACCTTTTAGTCCCTTTGTCTGCAGTGCAGAAATGGCTTACTAGCAGCTGCTCAGCTCTTTAGGTCCGTATATGGGTGTCCTTTCCTTTGTCCACTTTGCTTAAAGTATAAACACTTATTTCTGAGTTACATGATCACGTTATATACATAATTTGTATACCATCCTCTTTAATACGCATTAAATGACACTACTTAGAGATCTGTAGAACAACAGATCTGTAGCACAACATTTAACTATATCACTCATAAAACACCATTATAGCTTACATTGTCACTTGCAAAGTGTCTTTGTTTACATAGCCTTTAGCGAGATTACAGAAGAGCAAGTTCGCATATTACTCATATCTTTGAGAGAACTTTAATGCCTTTAAGCTATAATAAGTACAGTTTCAGCTATTAATGTACTTTAGTACATTAAGATATCTTAAGACCTTGAGAAGGACAAAAATGTCTTGCTTTTGTGATTCTGACATCAGGCAGCTGAGTCAGAAAGGTGATTTTGGTCACGTCTTATTGATACATAAGGAAAAGTGCTCTGCTTTGCCCCTTCAAGGAGAAGGACTAGAGCGACTTTATTAGGTAGCTCTTGATAGAACTGACCTTGAGAGTATTCCATCAGCCTGTCAGCATTACACAGAATTTCATTATACATTACACAAACCTCTGCAGTGGCCCAGTTTGCATGATGTGTACTAGCTCTATATGGAATTAATCCTGCACATGTTCACAGAATACCCTAGTTATGTAAGAGACCATGACAGGGTTCCTTAGGGTGAGGGTGAGGGTTAGGGTTAGGGTTAGGGTTTTGTAAGGGTTAGGGTTAAGGTTAGTGTTAGGGTTAGGGTTACGGTTACGGTTACGGTTACGGTTACGGTTAGGGTTAGGGTTAGGGTTAGGGTTAGGGTTTAGGGTTAAGGTTAGGGTTAGGGTTAGTTTTGTATTAGGGTTAGGGTTAGGGTTAGGCTTAGCGTTTAGAGTAAAGGTTAGGGTTATGGTTAGGGTTGAATTAGGGTTAGGGTTAGGGTTAGGGTTAGGGTTAGGGTTAGGGTTAGGGTTAGGGTTAGGGTTAGGGTTAGGGTTAGGGTTAGGGTTTAGGGTTAGGGTTAGGGTTAGTTTTGAATTAGGGTTTAGGGTTAGGGTTAGGGTTAGGGTTAGGGTTAGGGTAAGGGTTAGGGTTAGGGTTAGGGTTAGGGTTAGGGTTAGGGTTAGGGTTGGCTAAGCATTAGGGTTAGGGTTAGGGTTAGAGTTGGGTAAGGGTTAGGGGTAGGGTTAGGGTTTAAGGTAGGTTTGGATTAGGGTTAGTGTTAGTGTTTAGGGTTAAGGTTAGGGTTAGGGTTTGGGTTAGGGTTAGGGTTAGGGTTAAAGGTAGTGTTGGGTTAGGGTTAGGTTAAGGTTTAGGGTTTAGAGTTAAGGTTCGGGTTTGGTTTGGGGTTGAATTTGGGTTAGGGTTAGCGGTAGGGTTTAGGGTTAAGTTTAGGGTTAGGGTTAGGGTTAGGCTTAGGGTTTGGTCAGCGTTAGGTTTTGAGTTTATGTTAGGGTTAGGGTTTAGAGTTAGAGTTAGGGTTAGGGTTAGGTTTTAATTAGGGTTAGGGTTAGGGTTGAATTAGGGTTAGGGTTAGGTTTAGGGTTAGGGTTGGGTTAGGGTTAAGGTTAGGATGAGGGTTGGGTAACCTTTAGGGTTAGGGTTAGGGTTAGGGTTAGGGTTAGGGTTAGGGTTAGGGTTAGGGTTAGGGTTAGGGTTAGGGTTAGGGTCAGGGTTTGGGGTTAGGGTTAGGGTTAGGGTCAGGGTTGTCGCGGTTCGCGCTGTTAACTGCCTACATTCTTAGAAAGGATCCCTTCCTGAGAAGGGAAGTGTTATCGTACTCAGCGAGACACCACTAGACCTGAATCAACGGTTCCTAGAAACTTGTTATGGTTCCTAGAAAATCTCTTGAACCCGCCGATACATTTATAATACTGGACAAGAGTAATATAAAAAACACATTTATTTACATTATAATATCTATATTTATATACACGATATTATATATGCTTTTTGGTTGCAAAGCCTTAAAATATCATATGCTAGACATCATTAGTCTTAAACATGTTTATATAGGAAGCAATCATTCACAATCTCTATGCCTCCATCTTAGTCAGAATATACTCGTCCTTAGTGCACTTTCATTCAGAATATAAGGTTACAGAAATCCTGTCAAAATATGGTTAATTCTTTGGAGAAAGATTTGGTTCGAAGCATCCTAACTTAAATCATCATAATATTTCAGTACAGAAGACACACTATACCTTGCTGTGTCATCTGTAGTCCTCTAAGAATCTAAGCTCTATGAGAACATATGAAGTTATCCCAGAGTATATGTATTTTCTCAGTCTTGAATCCTTTCAAGACTTCTATTAATATACTTAACTGATCATCATTAAGATCAGGCATTGTCTATGTACATGCTATGCATATTCCTTCTAGTTTTAGACATCAATGCTGAATATATAAATACTATGTGTTAGCTTAAAGCTGTTTAAAGTCTCTTTGGTTGTGCCAACCTTTGTATGCGCTGTACTATGTATCAGCATTGTGCATATCTCACAGAGTACAGAGAGTCTCCTTTCCCTTCAGGAACATCTCTGGTCTCTTGCTCTGAGGAGGTTCAGAAGTCCCTCTGTTAAGTAGAGGACCTTCTGACACTATCTATTAGCCGTGTGTTCAGGATGCTCTTTAGCATTGGTAAGCCAAATAGGTTTGGTTTGTAAGAATCCATAAATCTAATGGACTCTGAGCTCCAATATATGGGAAGATCACTGCACAGGTTCCCATTCAAAGAATAAGAATTCTAAGGGTCACTATCCTAGGAATAGAGCAGTCTCACAAGAACACTGTAAGTAAGATATGCTGAAATATCCAGATCTTGATACTTCAAGATACCTCAGAGAACTGCTGTCCACGCAAGGATCAGAGTCTCAATGTCTTACATCTCAGGCCGTTGAGATGGAGAAATGTTACTTCAGACAGCAGCAGTCTGCCAGCAATAACAATCTGAAGCGCTGGCTGTACTGTGGCTGTATTGATACTGTTTCTAGACTCATTAAGAGTGAAGAGAGATCCTTTATCTCCTCTTTCTTATCCATTAAGAGGGATACCTTTTAGTCCCTTTGTCTGCAGTGCAGAAATGTCTTACTAGCAGCTGCTCAGCTCTTTAGGTCCGTATATGGGTGTCCTTTCCTTTGTCCACTTTGCTTAAAGTATAAACACTTATTTCTGAGTTACATGATCACGTTATATACATAATTTGTATACCATCCTCTTTGTTAGGACAATACGCATTAAATGACACTACTTAGAGATCTGTAGAACAACAGATCTGTAGCACAACATTTAACTATATCACTCATAAAACACAATTATAGCTTACATTGTCACTTGCAAAGTGTCTTTGTTTACATAGCCTTTAGCGAGATTACAGAAGAGCAAGTTGGCATATTACTCATATCTTTGAGAGAACTTTAATGCCTTTAAGCTTTAATAAGTACAGTTTCAGCTATTAATGTACTTTAGTACATTAAGATATCTTAAGACCTTGAGAAGGACAAAAAATGTCTTGCTTTTGTGATTCTGACATCAGGCAGCTGAGTCAGAAAGGTGATTTTGGTCACGTCTTATTGATACATAAGGAAAAGTGCTCTGCTTTGCCCCTTCAAGGAGAAGGACTAGAGCGACTTTATTAGGTAGCTCTTGATAGAACTGACCTTGAGAGTATTCCATCAGCCTGTCAGCATTACACAGAATTTCATTATACATTACACAAACCTCTGCAGTGGCCCAGTTTGCATGATGTGTACTAGCTCTATATGGAATTAATCCTGCACTTGTTCACAGAATACCCTAGTTATGTAAGAGACTATGACAGGGTTCCTTAGGGTGAGGGTGAGGGTTAGGGTTAGGGTTAGGGTTTTGTAAGGGTTAGGGTTAAGGTTAGTGTTAGGGTTACGGTTACGGTTACGGTTACGGTTAGGGTTAGGGTTAGGGTTAGGGTTTAGGGTTAAGGTTAGGGTTAGGGTTAGTTTTGTATTAGGGTTAGGGTTAGGGTTAGGGTTCGGCTTAGCGTTTAGAGTAAAGGTTAGGGTTATGGTTAGGGTTGAATTAGGGTTAGGGTTAGGGTTAGGGTTAGGGTTAGGGTTAGGGTTAGGGTTAGGGTTAGGGTTAGGGTTAGGGTTAGGGTTAGGGTTAGGGTTAGGGTTGGCTAAACATTAGGGTTAGGGTTAGGGTTAGAGTTGGGTAAGGGTTAGGGTTAGGGTTAGGGTTTAAGGTAGGTTTGGGTTAGGGTTAGGGTTATTGTTTAGGGTTAAGGTTAGGGTTAGGGTTTGGGTTAGGGTTAGGGTTAAAGGTAGTGTTGGGTTAGGGTTAGGTTAAGGTTTAGGGTTTAGAGTTAAGGTTCGGGTTTGGTTTGGGGTTGAATTTGGGTTAGGGTTAGCGGTAGGGTTTAGGGTTAAGTTTAGGGTTAGGGTTAGGGTTAGGCTTAGGGTTTGGTCAGCGTTAGGTTTTGAGTTTATGTTAGGGTTAGAGTTAGGGTTAGGGTTAGGGTTAGGTTTTAATTAGGGATAGGGTTAGGGTTGAATTAGGGTTAGGGTTAGGTTTAGGGTTAGGGTTGGGTTAGGGTTAAGGTTAGGATGAGGGTTGGGTAACCTTTAGGGTTAGGGTTAGGGTTAGGGTTAGGGTTAGGGTTAGGGTTAGGGTTAGGGTTAGGGTTAGGGTTAGGGTAGGGTTAGGGTTAGGGTCAGGGTTTGGGGTTAGGATTAGGGTTAGGGTCAGGGTTGTCGCGGTTCGCGCTGTTAACTGCCTACATTCTTAGAAAGGATCCCTTCCTGAGAAGGGAAGTGTTATCGTACTCAGCGAGACACCACTAGACCTGAATCAACGGTTCCTAGAAACTTGTTATGGTTCCTAGAAAATCTCTTGAACTCGCCGATACATTTATAATACTGGACAAGAGTAATATAAAAAACACATTTATTTACATTATAATATCTATATTTATATACACGATATTATATATGCTTTTTGGTTGCAAAGCCTTAAAATATCATATGCTAGACATCATTAGTCTTAAACATGTTTATATAGGAAGCAATCATTCACAATCTCTATGCCTCCATCTTAGTCAGAATATACTCGTCCTTAGTGCACTTTCATTCAGAATATAAGGTTACAGAAATCCTGTCAAAATATGGTTAATTCTTTGGAGAAAGATTTGGTTCGAAGCATCCTAACTTAAATCATCATAATATTTCAGTACAGAAGACACACTATACCTTGCTGTGTCATCTGTAGTCCTCTAAGAATCTAAGCTCTATGAGAACATATGAAGTTATCCCAGAGTATATGTATTTTCTCAGTCTTGAATCCTTTCAAGACTTCTATTAATATACTTAACTGATCATCATTAAGATCAGGCATTGTCTATGTACATGCTATGCATATTCCTTCTAGTTTTAGACATCAATGCTGAATATATAAATACTATGTGTTAGCTTAAAGCTGTTTAAAGTCTCTTTGGTTGTGCCAACCTTTGTATGCGCTGTACTATGTATCAGCATTGTGCATATCTCACAGAGTACAGAGAGTCTCCTTTCCCTTCAGGAACATCTCTGGTCTCTTGCTCTGAGGAGGTTCAGAAGTCCCTCTGTTAAGTAGAGGACCTTCTGACACTATCTATTAGCCGTGTGTTCAGGATGCTCTTTAGCATTGGTAAGCCAAATAGGTTTGGTTTGTAAGAATCCATAAATCTAATGGACTCTGAGCTCCAATATATGGGAAGATCACTGCACAGGTTCCCATTCAAAGAATAAGAATTCTAAGGGTCACTATCCTAGGAATAGAGCAGTCTCACAAGAACACTGTAAGTAAGATATGCTGAAATATCCAGATCTTGATACTTCAAGATACCTCAGAGAACTGCTGTCCACGCAAGGATCAGAGTCTCAATGTCTTACATCTCAGGCCGTTGAGATGGAGAAATGTTACTTCAGACAGCAGCAGTCTGCCAGCAATAACAATCTGAAGCGCTGGCTGTACTGTGGCTGTATTGATACTGTTTCTAGACTCATTAAGAGTGAAGAGAGATCCTTTATCTCCTCTTTCTTATCCATTAAGAGGGATACCTTTTAGTCCCTTTGTCTGCAGTGCAGAAATGTCTTACTAGCAGCTGCTCAGCTCTTTAGGTCCGTATATGGGTGTCCTTTCCTTTGTCCACTTTGCTTAAAGTATAAACACTTATTTCTGAGTTACATGATCACGTTATATACATAATTTGTATACCATCCTCTTTGTTAGGACAATACGCATTAAATGACACTACTTAGAGATCTGTAGAACAACAGATCTGTAGCACAACATTTAACTATATCACTCATAAAACACAATTATAGCTTACATTGTCACTTGCAAAGTGTCTTTGTTTACATAGCCTTTAGCGAGATTACAGAAGAGCAAGTTGGCATATTACTCATATCTTTGAGAGAACTTTAATGCCTTTAAGCTTTAATAAGTACAGTTTCAGCTATTAATGTACTTTAGTACATTAAGATATCTTAAGACCTTGAGAAGGACAAAAAATGTCTTGCTTTTGTGATTCTGACATCAGGCAGCTGAGTCAGAAAGGTGATTTTGGTCACGTCTTATTGATACATAAGGAAAAGTGCTCTGCTTTGCCCCTTCAAGGAGAAGGACTAGAGCGACTTTATTAGGTAGCTCTTGATAGAACTGACCTTGAGAGTATTCCATCAGCCTGTCAGCATTACACAGAATTTCATTATACATTACACAAACCTCTGCAGTGGCCCAGTTTGCATGATGTGTACTAGCTCTATATGGAATTAATCCTGCACTTGTTCACAGAATACCCTAGTTATGTAAGAGACTATGACAGGGTTCCTTAGGGTGAGGGTGAGGGTTAGGGTTAGGGTTAGGGTTTTGTAAGGGTTAGGGTTAAGGTTAGTGTTAGGGTTACGGTTACGGTTACGGTTACGGTTAGGGTTAGGGTTAGGGTTAGGGTTTAGGGTTAAGGTTAGGGTTAGGGTTAGTTTTGTATTAGGGTTAGGGTTAGGGTTAGGGTTCGGCTTAGCGTTTAGAGTAAAGGTTAGGGTTATGGTTAGGGTTGAATTAGGGTTAGGGTTAGGGTTAGGGTTAGGGTTAGGGTTAGGGTTAGGGTTAGGGTTAGGGTTAGGGTTAGGGTTAGGGTTAGGGTTAGGGTTAGGGTTGGCTAAACATTAGGGTTAGGGTTAGGGTTAGAGTTGGGTAAGGGTTAGGGTTAGGGTTAGGGTTTAAGGTAGGTTTGGGTTAGGGTTAGGGTTATTGTTTAGGGTTAAGGTTAGGGTTAGGGTTTGGGTTAGGGTTAGGGTTAAAGGTAGTGTTGGGTTAGGGTTAGGTTAAGGTTTAGGGTTTAGAGTTAAGGTTCGGGTTTGGTTTGGGGTTGAATTTGGGTTAGGGTTAGCGGTAGGGTTTAGGGTTAAGTTTAGGGTTAGGGTTAGGGTTAGGCTTAGGGTTTGGTCAGCGTTAGGTTTTGAGTTTATGTTAGGGTTAGAGTTAGGGTTAGGGTTAGGGTTAGGTTTTAATTAGGGATAGGGTTAGGGTTGAATTAGGGTTAGGGTTAGGTTTAGGGTTAGGGTTGGGTTAGGGTTAAGGTTAGGATGAGGGTTGGGTAACCTTTAGGGTTAGGGTTAGGGTTAGGGTTAGGGTTAGGGTTAGGGTTAGGGTTAGGGTTAGGGTTAGGGTTAGGGTAGGGTTAGGGTTAGGGTCAGGGTTTGGGGTTAGGATTAGGGTTAGGGTCAGGGTTGTCGCGGTTCGCGCTGTTAACTGCCTACATTCTTAGAAAGGATCCCTTCCTGAGAAGGGAAGTGTTATCGTACTCAGCGAGACACCACTAGACCTGAATCAACGGTTCCTAGAAACTTGTTATGGTTCCTAGAAAATCTCTTGAACTCGCCGATACATTTATAATACTGGACAAGAGTAATATAAAAAACACATTTATTTACATTATAATATCTATATTTATATACACGATATTATATATGCTTTTTGGTTGCAAAGCCTTAAAATATCATATGCTAGACATCATTAGTCTTAAACATGTTTATATAGGAAGCAATCATTCACAATCTCTATGCCTCCATCTTAGTCAGAATATACTCGTCCTTCGTGCAATGCACTTTCATTCAGAATATAAGGTTACAGAAATCCTGTCAAAATATGGTAAATTCTTTGGAGAAAGATTTGGTTCGAAGCTTCCTAACTTAAATCATCATAATATTTCAGTACAGAAGACACACTATACCTTGCTGTGTCATCTGTAGTCCTCTAAGAATCTAAGCTCTATGAGAACATAGGAAGTTATCCCAGAGTATTTGTATTTTCTCAGTCTTGAATCCTTTCAAGACTTCTATTAATATACTTAACTGATCATCATTAAGATCAGGCATTGTCTATGTACATGCTATGCATATTCCTTCTAGTTTTAGACATCAATGCTGAATATATAAATACTATGTGTTAGCTTAAAGCTGTTTAAAGTCTCTTTGTTGTGCCAATCTTTGTATGCGCTGTACTATGTATCAGCATTGTGCATATCTCACATACAGAAAGTCTCCTTTCCCTTCAGGAACATCTCTGGTCTCTTGCTCTGAGGAGGTTCAGAAGTCCCTCTGTTAAGTAGAGGACCTTCTGACACTATCTATTAGCCCTGTGTTCAGGATGCTCTTTAGCATTGGTAAGCCAAATAGGTTTGGTTTGTAAGAATCCATAAATCCAGTGGACTCTGTGCTCCAATACATGGGAAGATCACTGCACAGGTTCCCATTCAAAGAATAAGAATTCTAAGGGTCTCTATCCTAGGAATAGAGCAGTCTCACAAGACCACTGTAAGTAAGATATGCTGAAATATCAAGATCTTGCTTCAAGATACCAGAGAACTGCTGTCCACGCAAGGATCAGAGTCTCAATGTCTGACATCTCAGGCCGCTGAGATGGAGAAATGTTACTTCAGACAGCTGCAGTATGCCAGCAATAACAATCTGAAGCGCTGGCTGTACTGTGGCTGTATTTACTGTTTCTAGACTCATTAAGAGTGAAGAGAGATCCTTTATCTTCTCTTTTTTATCCATTAAGAGGGATACTTTTAGTCCCTTTGTCTGCAGTGCAGAAATGGCTTACTAGCAGCTGCTCAGCTCTTTAGGTCCTTTCCTTTCAGTCCACTTTGCTTAAAGTATAAACACATTTCTGTTACATGATCACGTTATTTACATAATTTGTATAACATCCTCTTTGTTAGGACAATACGCATTAAATGAGACTACTTAGAGATCTGTAGCACAACAGATCTGTAGCACAACATTTAACTATATCACTCATAAAACACAATTATAGCTTACATTGTCACTTGCAAAGTGTCTTTGTTTACATAGCCTTTAGCGAGATGACAGAAGAGCAAGTTAGCATATTACTCATATCTTTGAGACAACTTGAATGCCTTTAAGCTATAATAAGTACAGTTTCAGCTATTAATGTACTCTTAGTACATTAAGATATCTTAAGACCTTGAGAAGGACAAAAGTGTCTTGCTTTTGTGATTCTGACATCAGCCAGCTGAGTCAGAAAGGTGATTTTGGTCACGTCTTCATAGATAAGGAAAGGTGCTCTGCTTTGCCCCTTCAAGAACAAGGACCAGAGCGACTTTATTAGGTAGCTCTTGATAGAGCTGACCTTGAGAGTATTCCATCAGCCTGTCAGCATTACACAGAATTTCATTATACATTACACAAACCTCTGCAGTGGCCCAGTTTGCATGATGTGTACTAGCTCTATATGGAATTAATCCTGCACATGTTCACAGAATACCCTAGTTATGTCAGAGACCATGACAGGGTTCGTTAGGGTGGGGGTGAGGGTTAAGGTTAGGGTTAGGGTTAGGGTTAGGGTTGGGTAAGGGTTAGGGTTAGGGGTAGGGTTAGGGGTAGGGTTTAGAGTTAAGGTTAGGGTTAGGGTTGAATTAGGGTTAGGGTTAGGGTTAGGGTAAGGGTAAGGGTTAGGGTTAGGGTTAGGGTTAGGGTTAGGGTTACGGTTAGGGTTAGGATTATGGTTAGGGTTAGGGTTAGGGTTTGGGTTAGGGTTAGGGTTGGGTAAGCGTTAGGGTTAGGGTTAGAGTTGGGTAAGGGTTAGGGTTAGGGTTAGGGTTAAAGGTAGGTTTGGGTTAGGGTTAGGGTTAGGGTTAGCGTTTAGGATTAAGGTTAGGGTTAGGGTTAGGGTTAAAGCTAGTGTTGGGTTAGGGTTAGGGTAAGGGTTAGGGTTTAGAGAAGGTTCGGGTTAGGTTTGGGGTTGAATTAGGGTTAGGGTTAGGGTTTAGGGTTAAGTTTAGGGTTAGGGTTAGGGTTGAATTAGGGTAAGGGCTAGGGTTAGGGTTAGGGTTGGGTCAGAGTTAGGTTTTGGGTTAAGGTTAGGGTTAGGCATTAGTGTTAAGGTTAGGGTTAGGGTTAGGGTTAGGTTTGAATTAGGGTTAGGGTTGAATTAGGGTTAGAGTTAGGGTTAGGGTTAGGGTTAGGGTAAGGGTTAGGGTTAGGGTTAAGGTGAGGGTTAGGGTTAGGGTTAGGGTTAGGGTTAGGGTTAGGGTTAGGGTTAGGGTTGGGTTAGGGTTAAGGTTAGGATTAGGGTTGGGTAAGCTTTAGGTTTAGGGTTAGGGTTAGGGTCAGGGTTTGGGGTTATCGGTAGGGTTAGTGTCAGGGTTGTCGCGGTTCCCGCCGTTAACTGCCTACATTCTTAGAAAGGATCCTTTCCTGAGAAGGGAAGTGTTATCCTACTCAGCGAGACACCACTAGACCGGAATCAACGGTTCCTAGAAACTTGTTATGGTTCCTAGAAAATCTCTTGAACACGCCGATACATTTATAATACTGGACAAGAGTAGTATAAAAAACACATTTATTTACATTATACTATATCTATATTTATATACACGATATTATATATGCTTTCTGGTTGCAAAGCCTTAAAATATCATATAAGGCTAGACATCATTAGTCTTAAACATGTTTATATAGGAAGCAATCATTCACAAACTCTATGCCTCCATCTTAGTCAGAATATACTCGTCCTTAGTGCAATGCACTTTCATTCAGAATATAAGGTTACAGAAATCCTGTCAAAATATGGTTAATTCTTTGGAGAAAGATTTGGTTCGAAGCATCCTAACTTAAATCATCATAATATTTCAGTACAGAAGACACACTATACCTTGCTGTGTCATCTGTAGTCCTCTAAGAATCTAAGCTCTATGAGAACATATGAAGTTATCCCAGAGTATTTGTATTTGCTCAGTCTTGAATCCTTTCAAGACTTCTATTAATATACTTAACTGATCATCATTAAGATCAGGCATTGTCTATGTACATGCTATGCATATTCCTTCTAGTTTTAGACATCAATGCTGAATATATAAATACTATGTGTTAGCTTAAAGCTGTTTAAAGTCTCTTTGGTTGTGCCAATCTTTGTATGCGCTTTACTATGTATCAGCATTGTGCATATCTCAGAGTACAGAGAGTCTCCTTTCCCTTCAGGAATATCTCTGGTCTCTTGCTCTGAGGAGCTTCAGAAGTCCCTCTGTTAAGTAGAGGACCTTCTGACACTATCTATTAGCCGTGTGTTCAGGATGCTCTTTAGCATTGGTAAGCCAAATAGGTTTGGTTTGTAAGAATCCATAAATCTAATGGACTCTGAGCTCCAATATATGGGAAGATCACTGCACAGGTTCCCATTCAAAGAATAAGAATTCTAAGGGTCTCTATCCTAGGAATAGAGCAGTCTCACAAGAACACTGTAAGTAAGATATGCTGAAATATCCAGATCTTGATACTTCAAGATACCTCAGAGAACTGCTGTCCACGCAAGGATCAGAGTCTCAATGTCTTACATCTCAGGCCGCTGAGATGGAGAAATGTTACTTCAGACAGCTGCAGTCTGCCAGCAATAACAATCTGAAGCGCAGGCTGTACTGTGGCTGTATTGATACTGTTTCTAGACTCATTAAGAGTGAAGAGAGATCCTTTATGTCCTCTTTTTTATCCATTAAGAGGGATACCTTTTAGTCCCTTTGTCTGCAGTGCAGAAATGGCTTACTAGCAGCTGCTCAGCTCTTTAGGTCCGTATATGGGTGTCCTTTCCTTTCAGTCCACTTTGCTTAAAGTATAAACACTTATTTCTGAGTTACATGATCACGTTATATACATAATTTGTATACCATCCTCTTTGTTAGGACAATACGCATTAAATGACACTACTTAGAGATCTGTAGCACAACAGATCTGTAGCACAACATTTAACTATATCACTCATAAAACACAATTATAGCTTACATTGTCACTTGCAAAGTGTCTTTGTTTACATAGCCTTTAGCGAGATTACAGAAGAGCAAGTTGGCATATTACTCATATCTTTGAAAGAACTTTAATCTTTAAGCTATAATAAGTACAGTTTCAGCTATTAATGTACTCTTAGTACATTAAGATATCTTGAGAAGGACAAAAATGTCTTGCTTTTGTGATTCTGACATCTGGCAGCTGAGTCAGAAAGGTGATTTTGGTCACGTCTTATTGATACATAAGGAAAAGTGCTCTGCTTTGCCCCTTCAAGGAGAAGGACTAGAGCGACTTTATTAGGTAGCTCTTGATAGAGCTGACCTTGAGAGTATTCCATCAGCCTGTCAGCATTACACAGAATTTCATTATACATTACACAAACCTCTGCAGTGGCCCAATTTGCATGATGTGTACTAGCTCTATATGGAATTAATCCTGCACATGTTCACAGAATGCCCTAGTTATGTAAGAGACCATGACAGGGTTCCTTAGGGTGAGGGTGAGGGTTAGGGTTAGGGTTAGGGTTTGGTAAGGCTTAGGGTTAAGGTTAGTGTTAGGGTTAGGGTTACGCTTACGGTTAGGGTTAGGGTGAGGGTTAGGGTTAGGGTTTTGGGTTAAAGTTAGGGTTAGGGTTAGTTTTGTATTAGGGTTAGGGTTAGGGTTAGGCTTAGCGTTTAGAGTAAAGGTTAGGGTTAGGGTTGAATTAGGGTTAGGGTTAGGGTTAGGGTTAGGGTTAGGGTTAAAGGTAGTGTTGGGTTAGGGTTAGGTTAAGGGTTAGGGTTTAGAGTTAAGGTTCGGGTTAGGTTTGGGGATGAATTTGGGTTAGGGTTAGCGGTAGGGTTTAGGGTTAAGTTTAGGGTTAGTGTTAGGGGTAGGCTTATGATTGGGTCAGGGTTAGGTTTTGAGTTTATGTTAGGGTTAGGGTTTAGAGTTAGGGTTAGGGTTAGGGTTAGGTTTTAATTAGGGTTAGGGTTAGGGTTGAATTAGGGTTAGGGTTAGGGTTAGGGTTAGGGTTAGGGTTGGGTTAAGGTTAAGGTTAGGATGAGGGTTGGGTAAGCTTTAGGGTTAGGGTTAGGGTTAGGGTTAGGGTTAGGGTTAGGGTTAGGGTTAGGGTCAGGGTTTGGGGTTAGGGTTAGGGTTAGGGTCAGGGTTGTCGCGGTTCGCGCTGTTAACTGCCTACATTCTTAGAAAGGATCCCTTCCTGAGAAGGGAAGTCTTATCGTACTCAGCACCACTAGACCTAACGGTTCCTAGAAACTTGTTATGGTTCCTAGAAAATCTCTTGAACACGCCGATACATTTATAATACTGGACAAGAGTAATATAAAAAACACATTTATTTACATTATAATATCTATATTTATATACATGATATTATATATGCTTTTTGGTTGCAAAGCCTTAAATATCATATAAGGCTAGACATCATTAGTCTTAAACATGTTTATATAGGAAGCCATCATTCACAATCTCTATGCCTCCATCTTAGTCAGAATATACTCGTCCTTAGTGCAATGCACTTTCATTCAGAATATAAGGTTACAGAAATCCTGTCAAAATATGGTTAATTCTTTGGAGAAAGATTTGGTTCGAAGCATCCTAACTTAAATCATCATAATATTTCAGTACAGAAGACACACTATACCTTGCTGTGTCATCTGTAGTCCTCTAAGAATCTAAGCTCTATGAGAACATATGAAGTTATCCCAGAGTATCTGTATTTTCTCAGTCTTGAATCCTTTCAAGACTTCTATTAAGATACTTAACTGATCATCATTAAGATCAGGCATTGTCTATGTCCATGCTATGCATATTCCTTCTAGTATTTGACATAAATGCTGAATATATAAATACTATGTGTTAGCTTAAAGCTGTTTAAAGTCTGTTTGTTGTGCCAATCTTTGTATGCGCTGTACTATGTATCAGCATTGTGCATATCTCACAGAGTACAGAGAGTCTCCTTTCCCTTCAGGAACATCTCTGGTCTCTTGCTCTGTTCAGGTCCCTCTGTTAAGTAGAGGACCTTCTGACACTATCTATTAGCCCTGTGTTCAGGATGCTCTTTAGCATTGGTAAGCCAAATAGGTTTGGTTTGTAAGAATCCATAAATCCAATGGACTCTGTGCTCCAATATATGGGAAGATCACTGCACAGGTTCCCATTCAAAGAATAAGAATTCTAAGGGCCTCTATCCTAGGAATAGAGCAGTCTCACAAGAAGTAAGATATGCTGAAATATCCAGATCTTGATACGTCAAGATACCTCAGAGAACTGCTGTCCACGCAAGGATCAGAGTCTCAATGTCTTACATCTCAGGCCGCTGAGATGGAGAAATGTTACTTCAGACAGCTGCAGTCTGCCAGCAATAACAATATGAAGCGGCGGCTGTACTGTGGCTGTATTGATACTGTTTCTAGAAACATTAAGAATGAATAGAGATCCTTTATCCCCTCTTTTTTATCCATTAAGAGGGTTAGTCCCTTTGTCTGCAGTGCAGAAATGGCTTACTAGCAGCTGCTCAGCTCTTTAGGTCCATATATGGGCGTCCTTTCCTTTCAGTCCACTTTGCTTAAAGTATAAACACTTATTTCTGAGTTACATGATCACGTTATATACATAATTTGTATACCATCCTCATTGTTAGGACAATACGCATTAAATGAGACTACTTAGAGATCTGTAGCACAACAGATCTGTAGCACAACATTTAACTATATCACTCATAAAACACAATTATAGCTTACATTGTCACTTGCAAATGTTTACATAGCCTTTAGCGAGATTACAGAAGAGCAAGTTAGCATATTACTCATATCTTTGAGAGAACTTTAATGCCTTTAAGCTATAATAAGTACAGTTTCAGCTATTAATGTACATTAAGATATCTTGATTCGGACAAAAATGTCTTGCTTTTGTGATTCTGACATCTGGCAGCTGAGTCAGAAAGGTGATTTTGGTCACGTCTTATTGATACATAAGGAAAGGTGCTCTGCTTGGCCCCTTCAAGGACAAGGACTAGAGAGACTTTATTAGGTAGCTCTTGATAGAGCTGACCTTGAGAGTATTCCACCAGCCTGTCAGCATTACACAGAATTTCATTATACATTACACAAACCTCTGCAGTGGCCCAGTTTGCATGATGTGTACTAGCTCAATATGGTATTAATCCTGCACATGTTCACAGAATACCCTAGTTATGTCAGAGACCATGGCAGGGTTCGTTAGGGTGAGGGTGAGGGTGAGGGTGAGGGTTGGGTAAGGGTTAGGGTTAGGGTTAGGGTTGGGTAAGGGTTAGGGTTAAGGTTAAAGGTAGGGTTGGGTTAGTTTTAAAGTTTAGGGTTTGGGTTAGGGTGAGGGTTAGGGTTTAGAGTTAAGTTTAGGGTTAGGGTTTAATTAGGGTTAGGGTTAGGGTTAGGGTTAGGGTTAGGGTTAGGGTTAGGGTTAGGGTTACGTAAGCGTTAGGGTTAGGGTTAGGGTTAGAGTTGGGTAAGGGTTAGGGTTAGGGTTAAAGGTAGGTTTGGGTTAGGGTTAGGGTTAGCGTTTAGGGTTAAGGTTAGGGTTAGGGTTAGGGTTAAAGCTAGTGTTGGGTTAGGGTTAGGGTTTAGATTTAAGGTTCGGGTTAGGTTTGGGGTTGAATTAGGGTTAGGATTAGGGTTAAGGTAAGGATTAGGGTTGGGTAAGCTTTAGGGTTAGGGTTAGGGTTAGGGTTAGGTAAGCGTTAGGGTTAGGGTTAGGGTTAGAGTTGTGTAAGGGTTAGGGTTAGGGTTAAAGGTAGGTTTGGGTTAGGGTTAGCGTTTAGGGTTAAGGTTAGGGTTAGGGTTAGGGTTAGGGTTAGGGTTAAAGCTAGTGTTGGGTTAGGGTTAGGGTTTAGAGTTAAGGTTCGGGTTAGGTTTGGGGTTGAATTAGGGTTAGGGTTAGGGTTAGGGTTAAGGTAAGGATTAGGGTTGGGTAAGCTTTAGGGTTAGGGTTAGGGTTAGGGTCATGGTTTGTGGTTAGGGTTAGGGTTACGGTCAGGGTATTCGCGGTTCCCATTCAAAGAACAAGAATTCTAAGGGTCACTATCCTAGGAATAGAGCAGTCTCACAAGAACACTGTAAGTAAGATATGCTGAAATATCCAGATCTTGATACTTCAAGATATCTCAGAGAACTGCTGTCCACGCAAGGATCAGAGTCTCAATGTCTTACATCTCAGGCCGCTGAGATGGAGAAATGTTACTTCAGACAGCTGCAGTCTGCCAGCAATAACAATCTGAAGCGCTGGCTGTACTGTGGCTGTATTGATACTGTTTCTAGAAACATAAAGAGTGAAGAGAGATCCTTTATCTCCTCTTTTTTATCCATTAAGAGGGATACCTTTTAGTCCCTTTGTCTGCAGTGCAGAAATGGCTTACTAGCAGCTGCTTTTGGTCCATATATGGGCGTCCTTTCCTTTCAGTCCACTTTGCTTAAAGTATAAACACTTATTTCTGAGTTACATGATCACGTTATATACATAATTTGTATACCATCCTCTTTGTTAGGACAATACGCATTAAATGAGATTACTTAGAGATCTGTAGCACAACAGATCTGTAGCACAACATTTAACTATATCACTCATAAAACACAATTATAGCTTACATTGTCACTTGCAAAGTGTCTTTGTTTACATAGCCTTTAGCGAGATTACAGAAGAGCAAGTTAGCATATTACTCATATCTTTGAGAGAACTTTAAGGCCTTTAAGCTATAAGTACAGTTTCAGCTATTAATGTACTCTTAGTACATTAAGATATCTTAAGACCTTGAGAAGGACAAAAGTGTCTTGCTTTTGTGATTCTGACATCAGGCAGCTGAGTTAGAAAGGTGATTTTGGTCACGTCTTATTGATACATAAGGAAAGGTGCTCTGCTTTGCCCCTTCAAGAACTAGAGCGACTTTATTAGGTAGCTCTTGATAGAGCTGACCTTGAGAGTATTCCATCAGCCTATCAGCATTACACAGAATTATATTATACATTACACAAACCTCTGCAGTGGCCCAGTTTGCATGATGTGTACTAGCTCTATATGGAATTAATCCTGCACACAGAATACCCTAGTTATGTCAGAGACCAAGACAGGGTTCGTTAGGGTGAGGGTGAGGGTGAGGGTGAGGGTGAGGGTTAGGGTTAGGGTTGGGTAAGGGTTAGGGTTAAGGTTAAAGGTAGGGTTGGGTTAGGGTTAAGGTTTAGGGTTAAGGTTAGGGTTTGGGTTTGGGTTAGGGTTAGGGTTTAGAGTTAAGGTTAGGGTTAGGGTTGAATTAGGGTTCGGGTTAGGGTTAGCGTTTAGGGTTAAGGTTAGGGTTAGGGTTAGGGTTAAAGCTAGTGTTGGGTTAGGGTTAGGGTAAGGGTTAGGGTTTAGAGTTAAGCTTCGGGTTAGGTTTGGGGTTGAATTAGGGTTAGGGTTAGGGTTTAGGGTTAAGTTTAGGGTTAGGGTTAGGGTTGAATTAGGGTAAGGGCTAGGGTTAGGGTTAGGGTTGGGTCAGGGTTAGGTTTTGGGTTAAGGTTAGGGTTAGGGTTTAGAGTTAAGGTTAGGGTTAGGGTTAGGGTTAGGGTGAGGGTGAGGGTTAGGGTTAGGGTTAGGGTTAGGGTTAGGGTTAGGGTTAGGGTTAGGGTTAGGGTTAGGGTGAGGGTCAGGGTTAGGGTTAGGGTTGGGTTAGGGTTAGGGTTAGGGTAAGGGTTGTCGCGGTTCGCGCCGTTATCTGCCTACATTCTTAGAAAGGATCCTTTCCTGAGAAGGGAAGTGTTATCGTACTCAGCGAGACACCACTAGACGGTTCCTAGAAACTTGTTATGGTTCCTAGAAAATTTCTTGAACACGCTGATACATTTATAATACTGGACAAGAGTAGTGTAAAAAACACATTTATTTACATTATATTATATCTATATTTATACACACGATATTATATATGCTTTTTGGTTGCAAAGCCTTAAATTTCATATAAGGGTAGACATTATTAGTCTTAAACATGTTTATATAGGAAGCCATCATTCACAATCTCTATGCCTCCATCTTAGTCAGAATATACTCGTCCTTAGTGCAATGCACTTTCATTCAGAATATAAGGTTACAGAAATCCTGTCAAAATATAGTTAATTCTTTGGAGAAAGATTTGGTTCGAAGCATCCTAACTTAAATCATCATAATATTTCAGTACAGAAGACACACTATACCTTGCTGTGTCATCTGTAGTCCTCTAAGAATCTAAGCTCTATGAGAACATATGAAGTTATCCCAGAGTATTTGTATTTTCTCAGTCTTGAATCCTTTAAAGACTTCTATTAATATACTTACTTGATCATCATTAAGATCAGGCATTGTCTATGTACATGCTATGCACATTCCTTCTAGTTTTAGAGATCAATGCTGAATATATAAATACTATGTGTTAGCTTAAAGCTGTTTAAAGTCTCTTTGTTGTGCCAATCTTTGAATGCGCTGTACTATGTAACAGCATTGTGCATATCTCACAGAGAGTCTCCTTTCCCTTCAGGAACATCTCTGGTCTCTTGCTCTGAGGAGGTTCAGAAGTGCTAAGTAGAGGACCTTCTGACACTATCTATTAGCCCTGTGTTCAGGATGCTCTTTAGCATTGGTAAGCCAAATAGGTTTGGTTTGTAAGAATCCATAAATCCAATGGACTCTGTGTTCCTATATATGGGAAGATCACTGCACAAGTTCCCATTTAAAGATTAAGAATTCTAAGGGCCTCAATCCTAGGAATAGAGCAGTCTCACAAGAACACTGTAAGTAAGATATGCTGAAATATCCAGATCTTGCTTCAAGATACCTCAGAGAACTGCTGTCCATGCAAGGATCAGAGTCTCAATGTCTTACATCTCAGGCCGCTGAGATGGAGATATGTTACTTCAGACAGCTGCAGTCTGCCAGCAATAACAATCTGAAGCGGCGGCTGTTCTGTGGCTGTATTTCTAGAAACATTAAGAGTGAAGAGAGATCCTTTATCTCCTCTTTTTTATCCATTAAGAGGGATACCTTTTAGTCCCTTTGTCAGCAGTGCAGAAATGTCTTACTAGCAGCTGCTCAGGTCTTTAGGTCCATATATTGGCCTCCTTTCCTTTCAGTCCACTTTGCTTAAATTATAAACACTTATTTCTGAGCTACATGATCACGTTATATACATAATTTGTATACCATCCTCTTTGTTAGGACAATACGCATTAAATGAGACTACTTAGAGATCTGTAGCACAACAGATCTGTAGCACAACATTTAACTATATCACTCATAAAACACAATTATAGCTTACATTGTCACTTGCAAAGTGTTTGTTTACATAGCCTTTAGCGAGACTACAGAAGAGCAAGTTAGCATATTACTCATATCTTTGAGAGAACTTGAATGCCTTTAAGCTATAATAAGTACAGTTTCAGCTATTAATGTACTCTTAGTACATTAAGATATCTTAAGACCTTGAGAAGGACATATGTGTCTTGCTTTTGTGATTCTTACATCAGGCAGCTGAGTCAGAAAGGTGATTTTGGTCACGTCTTATTGATACATAAGGAAAGGTGCTCTGCTTGGCCCCTTCAAGAACAAGGACTAGAGCGACTTTATTAGGTAGCTCTTGATAGAGCTGACCTTGAGAGTATTCCATCAGCCTGTCAGCATTACACAGAATTTCATTATACATTACACAAACCTCTGCAGTGGCCCAGTTTGCATGATGTGTACTAGCTCTATATGGAATTAATCCTGCACATGTTCACAGAATACCCTAGTTATGTCAGAGACCAAGACAGGGTTCGTTAGGGTGAGGGTGAGGGTTAGGGTTAGGGTTGGGTAAGGGTTAGGGTTAAGGTTAAAGGTAGGGTTGGGTTAGGGTTAAGGTTTAGGGTTAGGGTTTGGGTTTGGGTTAGGGTTTAGAGTTAAGGTTAGTGTTAGGGTTGAATTAGGGTTAGGGTTAGGGTTAGGGTTAGGGTTAGGGTTAGGGTTAGGGTTTAGGGTTAAGGTTAGGGTTTAGGGTTAAGGTTAGCGTTAGGGTTAGTTTTGAATTAGCGTTAGGGTTAGGGTTTGGGTTAGGGTTAGGGTTGGGTAAGCGTTAGGATTAGGGTTAGAGTTGGGTAAGGGTTAGGGTTAGGGTTAGGGTTAAAGGTAGGTTTGGGTTAGGGTTAGGGTTCGGGTTAGCGTTTAGGGTTAAGGTTAGGGTTAGGGTTAGGGTTAAAGCTAGTGTTGGGTTAGGGTTAGGGTAAGGGTTAGGGTTTAGAGTTAAGGTTCGGGTTAGGTTTGCGGTTGAATTAGGGTTAGGGTTAGGGTTTAGGGAAGTTTAGGGTTAGGGTTAGGGTTGAATTAGGGTAAGGGCTAGGGTTAGGGTTAGGGTTGGGTCAGGGTTAGGTTTTGGGTTAAGGTTAGGGTTAGGGTTTAGAGTTAAGGTTAGGGTTAGGGTTAGGTTTGAATTAGGGTTAGGGTTGAATTAGGGTCAGAGTTTGGGTTAGGGTTAGGGTTAGTGTTAGGGTTAGGGTTGGGTTAGGGTTAAGGTAAGGATTCGGGTTGGGTAAGCTTTAGGGTTAGGGTTAGGGTTAGGATTAGGGTTAGGTAAGCGTTAGGGTTAGGGTTAGGGTTAGAGTTGTGTAAGGGTTAGGGTTAGGGTTAAAGGTAGGTTTGGGTTAGGGTTAGCGTTTAGGGTTATGGTTAGGGTTAGGGTTAGGGTTAAAGCTAGTGTTGGGTTAGGGTTAGGGTTTAGAGTTAAGGTTCGGGTTAGGTTTGGGGTTGAATTAGGGTTAGGGTTAGGGTTAGGGTTAAGGTAAGGATTAGGGTTGGGTAAGCTTTAGGGTTAGGGTTAGGGTTAGGGTCATGGTTTGTGGTTAGGGTTAGGGTCAGGGTATTCGCGGTTCCGATTCAAAGAACAAGAATTCTAAGGGTCACTATCCTAGGAATAGAGCAGTCTCACAAGAACACTGTAAGTAAGATATGCTGAAATATCCAGATCTTGATACTTCAAGATACCTCAGAGAACTGCTGTCCACGCAAGGATCAGAGTCTCAATGTCTTACATCTCAGGCCGCTGAGATGGAGAAATGTTACTTCAGACAGCTGCAGTCTGCCAGCAATAACAATCTGAAGCGCTGGCTGTACTGTGGCTGTATTGATACTGTTTCTAGAAACATAAAGAGTGAAGAGAGATCCTTTATCTCCTCTTTTTTATCCATTAAGAGGGATACCTTTTAGTCCCTTTGTCTGCAGTGCAGAAATGGCTTACTAGCAGCTGCTTTCGGTCCATATATGGGCGTCCTTTCCTTTCAGTCCACTTTGCTTAAAGTATAAACACTTATTTCTGAGTTACATGATCACGTTATATACATAATTTGTATACCATCCTCTTTGTTAGGACAATAAGCATTAAATGAGACTACTTAGAGATCTGTAGCACAACAGATCTGTATCACAACATTTAACTATATCACTCATAAAACACAATTATAGCTTACATTGTCACTTGCAAAGTGTCTTTGTTTACATAGCCTTTAGCGAGATTACAGAAGAGCAAGTTAGCATATTACTCATATCTTTGAGAGAACTTTAATGCCTTTAAGTTATAATAAGTACAGTTTCAGCTATTAATGTACATTAACATATCTTGAGTCGGACAAAAATGTCTTGCTTTTGTGAATCTGACATCTGGCAGCTGAGTCAGAAAGGTGATTTTGGTCACGTCTTATTGATACATAAGGAAAGGTGCTCTGCTTGGCCCCTTCAAGGACAAGGACTAGAGAGACTTTATTAGGTAGCTCTTGATAGAGCTGACCTTGAGAGTATTCCATCAGCCTGTCAGCATTACACAGAATTTCATTATACATTACACAAACCTCTGCAGTGGCCCAGTTTGCATGATGTGTACTAGCTCAATATGGAATTATTCCTGCACATGTTCACAGAATACCCTAGTTATGTCAGAGACCATGGCAGGGTTCGTTAGGGTGAGGGTGAGGGTGAGGGTGAGGGTGAGGGTGAGGGTGAGGGTGAGGGTGAGGGTTAGGGTTGGGTAAGGGTTAGGGTTAAGGTTAAAGGTAGGGTTGGGTGAGGGTTAAGGTTTAGGGTTAAGGTTAGGGTTTGGGTTAGGGTGAGGGTTATGGTTTAGAGTTAAGGTTAGGGTTAGGGTTGAATTAGTGTTAGGGTTAGGGTTAGGGTTAGGGTTAGGGTTAGGGTTAGGGTTAGGGTTAGGGTTAGGGTTAGGGTTAGGGTTAGGGTTCGGGTTCGGGTTCGGGTTCGGGTTAGGGTTAGGGTTAGGGTTAGGGTTAGGGTTAGGTAAGCGTTAGGGTTAGGGTTAGGGTTAGAGTTGGGTAAGGGTTAGGGTTAGGGTTAAAGGTAGGTTTGGGTTAGGGTTAGGGTTAGCGTTTAGGGTTAAGGCTAGGGTTAGGGTTAGGGTTAAAGCTAGTGTTGGATTAGGGTTAGGGTTAGGGTTTAGAGTTAAGGTTCTGGTTAGGTTTGGGGTTGAATTAGGGTTAGGGTTAGCGTTAGGGTTTAGGGTTAAGTTTAGGGTTAGGGTTAGGGTTGAATTAGGGTAAGGGCTAGGGTTAGGGTTAGGGTTGGGTAAGCATTAGGGTTAGGGTCAGGGTTAGAGAGGGTTAGGGTTAGGGTTGGGTTAGGGTTAAGGTTAGGATTAGGGTTGGATAAGCTTTAGGGTTAGGGTCAGGGTTGTCGCGGTTCACGCCGTTAACTGCCTACATTCTTAGAAAGGATCTCTTCCTGAGAGGGGAAGTGTTATCGTACTCAGCGAGACACCACTAGACTGGAATCAACAGTTCCTAGAAACTTGTTATGGTTCTCCAATACATGGGAAGATCACTGCACAGGTTCCCATTCAAATAATAAGAATTCTAAGGGTCTCTATCCTAGGAATAGAGCAGTCTCACAAGAACACTGTAAGTAAGATATGCTGAAATATCCAGATCAATACGCATTAAATGACACTACTTAGAGATCTGTAGCACAACAGATCTGTAGCACAACATTTAACTATATCACTCATAAAACAAAATTATAGCTTACATTGTCACTTGCAAAGTGTCTTTGTTTACATAGCCTTTAGCGAGATGACAGAAGAGCAAGTTAGCATATTACTCATATCTTTGAGAGAACTTGAATGCCTTTAAGCTATAATAAGTACAGTTTCAGCTATTAATGTATCTTAGTACATTAAGATATCTTAAGACTTTGAGAAGGACAAAAGTGTCTTGCTTTTGTGATTCTGACATCAGGCAGCTGAGTCAGAAAGGTGATTTTGGTCACGTCTTATTCATAGATAAGGAAAGGTGCTCTGCTTTGCCCCTTCAAGAACAAGGACCAGAGCGACTTTATTAGGTAGCTCTTAATAGAGCTGACCTTGAGAGTATTCCATCAGCCTGTCAGCATTACACAGAATTTCATTATACATTACACAAACCTCTGCAGTGGCCCAGTTTGCATGATGTGTACTAGCTCTATATGGAATTAATCCTGCACATGTTCACAGAATACCCTAGTTATATCAGAGACCATGACAGGGTTCGTTAGGGTGAGGGTGAGGGTTAAGGTTAGGGTTAGGGTTAGGGTTGGGTAAGGGTTAGGGTTAGGGTTAGGGTTAGGGTTAGGGTTAGGATTAAGGTTAAAGGTAGGGTTGGGTTAGGGTTAAGGTTTAGGGTTAAGGTTTGGGTTAGGGTTAGGGTTAGGGTTTAAAGGTTAGGGTTAGGGTTGAATTAGGGTTAGGGTTAGGGTAAGGGTTAGGGTTAGGGTTAGGGTTAGGGTTTAGGGTTAAGGTTAGGGTTTAGGGTTAAGGTTTGGGTTAGGGTTAGTTTTGAATTAGGGTTAGGATTAGGGTTAGGGTTAGGGTTAGGGTTAGGGTTAGGGTTAGGGTTAGGGTTAGGGTTAGGGTTAGGGTCAGGGTTAGGGTTCGGGTTGGGTTAGGGTTAAGGTTAGGATTAGGGTTGGGTAAGCTTTAGGGTTAGGGTTAGGGTTAGAGTTAAGGTGAGGGTTAGGGTTAGGGTTAGGGTTAGGGTTAGGGTTAGGGTTAGGGTTAGGGTTAGGGTTAGGGTTAGGGTTAGGGTCAGGGTTAGGGTTCGGGTTGGGTTAGGGTTAAGGTTAGGATTAGGGTTGGGTAAGCTTTAGGGTTAGGGTTAGGGTTGAATTAGGGTAAGGGCTAGGGTTAGGGTTAGGGTTGGGTAAGCATTAGGGTTAGGGTCAGGGTTAGAGAGGGTTAGGGTTAGGGTTGGGTTAGGGTTAAGGTTAGGATTAGGGTTGGATAAGCTTTAGGGTTAGGGTCAGGGTTGTCGCGGTTCACGCCGTTAACTGCCTACATTCTTAGAAAGGATCTCTTCCTGGGAAGTGTTATCGTACTCAGCGAGACACCACTAGACTGGAATCAACAGTTCCTAGAAACTTGTTATGGTTCTCCAATACATGGGAAGATCACTGCACAGGTTCCCATTCAAATAATAAGAATTCTAAGGGTCTCTATCCTAGGAATAGAGCAGTCTCACAAGAACACTGTAAGTAAGATATGCTGAAATATCCAGATCAATACGCATTAAATGACACTACTTAGAGATCTGTAGCACAACAGATCTGTAGCACAACATTTAACTATATCACTCATAAAACAAAATTATAGCTTACATTGTCACTTGCAAAGTGTCTTTGTTTACATAGCCTTTAGCGAGATGACAGAAGAGCAAGTTAGCATATTACTCATATCTTTGAGAGAACTTGAATGCCTTTAAGCTATAATAAGTACAGTTTCAGCTATTAATGTATCTTAGTACATTAAGATATCTTAAGACTTTGAGAAGGACAAAAGTGTCTTGCTTTTGTGATTCTGACATCAGGCAGCTGAGTCAGAAAGGTGATTTTGGTCACGTCTTATTCATAGATAAGGAAAGGTGCTCTGCTTTGCCCCTTCAAGAACAAGGACCAGAGCGACTTTATTAGGTAGCTCTTAATAGAGCTGACCTTGAGAGTATTCCATCAGCCTGTCAGCATTACACAGAATTTCATTATACATTACACAAACCTCTGCAGTGGCCCAGTTTGCATGATGTGTACTAGCTCTATATGGAATTAATCCTGCACATGTTCACAGAATACCCTAGTTATATCAGAGACCATGACAGGGTTCGTTAGGGTGAGGGTGAGGGTTAAGGTTAGGGTTAGGGTTAGGGTTGGGTAAGGGTTAGGGTTAGGGTTAGGGTTAGGATTAAGGTTAAAGGTAGGGTTGGGTTAGGGTTAAGGTTTAGGGTTAAGGTTTGGGTTAGGGTTAGGGTTAGGGTTTAAAGGTTAGGGTTAGGGTTGAATTAGGGTTAGGGTTAGGGTTAGGGTAAGGGTTAGGGTTAGGGTTAGGGTTAGGGTTTAGGGTTAAGGTTAGGGTTTAGGGTTAAGGTTTGGGTTAGGGTTAGTTTTGAATTAGGGTTAGGATTAGGGTTAGGGTTAGGGTTAGGGTTAGGGTTAGGGTTAGGGTTAGGGTTAGGGTCAGGGTTAGGGTTCGGGTTGGGTTAGGGTTAAGGTTAGGATTAGGGTTGGGTAAGCTTTAGGGTTAGGGTTAGGGTTAGAGTTAAGGTGAGGGTTAGGGTTAGGGTTAGGGTTAGGGTTAGGGTTAGGGTTAGGGTTAGGGTTAGGGTTAGGGTTAGGGTCAGGGTTAGGGTTCGGGTTGGGTTAGGGTTAAGGTTAGGATTAGGGTTGGGTAAGCTTTAGGGTTAGGGTTAGGGTTAGGGTCAGGGTTTGGGGTTATCGTTAGGGTTAGGGTCAGGGTTGTCGCGGTTCGCCACGTTAACTGCCTACATTCTTAGAAAGGATCCTTTCCTGAGAAGGGAAGTGTTATCCTACTCAGCGAGACACCACTAGACCGGAATCAACGGTTCCTAGAAACTTGTTATGGTTCCTAGAAATTCTCTTGAACACGCCGATACATTTATAATACTGGACAAGAGTAGTATAAAAAACACATTTATTTACATTATATTATATCTATATTTATACACACGATATTATATATGCTTTTTGGTTGCAAAGCCTTAAAATATCATATAAGGCTAGACATCATTAAACATGTTTATATAGGAAGCCAACATTCACAATCTCTATGCCTCCATCTTATTCAGAATATACTCGTCCTTAGTGCAATGCACTTTTATTCAGAATATAAGGTTACAGAAATCCTGTCAAAATATAGTTAATTCTTTGGAGAAAGATTTGGTTCGAAGCATCCTAACTTAAATCATCATAATATTTCAGTACAGAAGACACACTATACCTTGCTGTGTCATCTGTAGTCCTCAAAGAATCTAAGCTCTATGAGAACATATGAAGTTATCCCAGAGTCTCTGTATTTTCTCACTCTTTCAAGACTTCTATTAATATACTTAACTGATCATCATTAAGATCAGGCATTGTCTATGTCCATGCTATGCATATTCCTTCTAGTATTAGACATAAATGCTGAATATATAAATACTATGTGTTAGCTTAAAGCTGTTTAAAGTCTCTTTGGTTGTGCCAATCTGTCAGCCTGTCAGCATTACACAGAATTTCATTATACATTACACAAACCTCTGCAGTGGCCCAGTTTGCATGATGTGTACTAGCTCAATATGGAATTATTCCTGCACATGTTCACAGAATACCCTAGTTATGTCAGAGACCATGGCAGGGTTCGTTAGGGTGAGGGTGAGGGTGAGGGTGAGGGTGAGGGTGAGGGTGAGGGTGAGGGTGAGGGTGAGGGTGAGGGTGAGGGTGAGGGTGAGGGTTGGGTAAGGGTTAGGGTTAAGGTTAAAGGTAGGGTTGGGTGAGGGTTAAGGTTTAGGGTTAAGGTTAGGGTTTGGGTTAGGGTGAGGGTTAGGGTTTAGAGTTAAGGTTAGGGTTAGGGTTGAATTAGGGTTAGGGTTAGGGTTAGGGTTAGGGTTAGGGTTAGGGTTAGGGTTAGGGTTAGGGTTAGGGTTAGGGTTCGTGTTCGGGTTAGGGTTAGGGTTAGGGTTAGGGTTAGGTAAGCGTTAGGGTTAGGGTTAGGGTTAGAGTTGGGTAAGGGTTAGGGTTAGGGTTAAAGGTAGGTTTGGGTTAGGGTTAGGGTTAGCGTTTAGGGTTAAGGCTAGGGTTAGGGTTAGGGTTAAAGCTAGTGTTGGATTAGGGTTAGGGTTAGGGTTTAGAGTTAAGGTTCTGGTTAGGTTTGGGGTTGAATTAGGGTTAGGGTTAGCGTTAGGGTTTAGGGTTAAATTTAGGGTTAGGGTTAGGGTTGAATTAGGGTAAGGGCTAGGGTTAGGGTTAGGGTTGGGTAAGCATTAGGGTTAGGGTCAGGGTTAGAGTTAGGGTTAGGGTTAGGGTTGGGTTAGGGTTAAGGTTAGGATTAGGGTTGGATAAGCTTTAGGGTTAGGGTCAGGGTTGTCGCGGTTCACGCCGTTAACTGCCTTTATTCTTAGAAAGGATCTCTTCCTGAGAGGGGAAGTGTTATCGTACTCAGCGAGACACCACTAGACCGGAATCAACAGTTCCTAGAAACTTGTTATGGTTCTCCAATACATGGGAAGATCACTGCACAGGTTCCCATTCAAATAATAAGAATTCTAAGGGTCTCTATCCTAGGAATAGAGCAGTCTCACAAGAACACTGTAAGTAAGATATGCTGAAATATCCAGATCTTGCTTCAAGATACCTCAGAGAACTGCTGTCCACGCAAGGATCAGAGTCTCAATGTCTTACATCTCAGGCCACTGAGATGGAGAAATGTTACTTCAGACAGCTGCAGTCTGCCAGCAATAACAATATGAAGCGGCGGCTGTACTGTGGCTGTATTGATACTGTTTCTAGAAACATTAAGAATGAATAGAGATCCTTTATCTCCTCTTTTTTATCCATTAAGAGGGTTAGTCCCTTTGTCTGCAGTGCAGAAATGGCTTACTAGCAGCTGCTCAGCTCTTTAGGTCCATATATGGGCGTCCTTTCCTTTCAGTCCACTTTGCTTAAAGTATAAACACTTATTTCTGAGTTACATGATCACGTTATATACATAATTTGTATACCACCCTCTTTGTTAGGACAATACGCATTAAATGAGACTACTTAGAGATCTGTAGCACAACAGATCTGTAGCACAACATTTAACTATGTCACTCATAAAACACAATTATAGCTTACATTGTCACTTGCAAAGTGTTTGTTTACATAGCCTTTAGCGAGATTACAGAAGAGCAAGTTAGCATATTACTCATATCTTTGAGAGAACTTTAATGCCTTTAAGCTATAATAAGTACAGTTTTAGCTATTAATGTACATTAAGATATCTTGATTCGGACAAAAATGTCTTGCTTTTGTGATTCTGACATCTGGCAGCTGAGTCAGAAAGGTGATTTTGGTCACGTCTTATTGATACATAAGGAAAGGTGCTCTGCTTGGCCCCTTCAAGGACAAGGACTAGAGAGACTTTATTAGGTAGCTCTTGATAGAGCTGACCTTGAGAGTATTCCACCAGCCTGTCAGCATTACACAGAATTTCATTATACATTACACAAACCTCTGCAGTGGCCCAGTTTGCATGATGTGTACTAGCTCAATATGGAATTAATCCTGCACATGTTCACAGAATACCCTAGTTATGTCAGAGACCATGGCAGGGTTCGTTAGGGTGAGGGTGAGGGTTGGCTAAGGGTTAGGGTTAGGGTTAGGGTTGGGTAAGGGTTAGGGTTAAGGTTAAAGGTAGGGTAGGGTTAGTTTTAAAGTTTAGGGTTTGGGTTAGGGTGAGGGTTAGGGTTTAGAGTTAAGTTTAGGGTTAGGGTTTAATTAGGGTTAGGGTTAGAGTTAGGGTTAGGGTTAGGGTTACGTAAGCGTTAGGGTTAGGGTTAGGGTTAGAGTTGGGTAAGGGTTAGGGTTAGGGTTAAAGGTAGGTTTGGGTTAGGGTTAGGGTTAGCGTTTAGGGTTAAGGTTAGGGTTAGGGTTAGGGTTAAAGCTAGTGTTGGGTTAGGGTTAGGGTGAGGGTTTAGAGTTAAGGTTCAGGTTAGGTTTGGGGTTGAATTAGGGTTAGGGTTAGCGTTAGGGTTTAGGGTTAAGGTTAGGGTTAGGGTTAGTTTTGAATTAGGGTTAGGGTTAGGGTTAGGGTTAGGGTTAGGTAAGCGTTAGGGTTAGGGTTAGGGTTAGAGTTGTGTAAGGGTTAGGGTTAGGGTTAAAGGTAGGTTTGGGTTAGGGTTAGCGTTTAGGGTTAAGGTTAGGGTTAGGGTTAGGGTTAGGGTTAAAGCTAGTGTTGGGTTAGGGTTAGGGTTTAGAGTTAAGGTTCGGGTTAGGTTTGGGGTTGAATTAGGGTTAGGGTTAGGGTTAGGGTTAAGGTAAGGATTAGGGTTGGGTAAGCTTTAGGGTTAGGGTTAGGGTTATGGTCATGGTTTGGGTTTGGGTTAGGGTTAGGGTCAGGGTTTTCGCGGTTCCCATTCAAAGAACAAGAATTCTAAGGGTCACTATCCTAGGAATAGAGCAGTCTCACAAGAACACTGTAAGTAAGATATGCTGAAATATCCAGATCTTGATACTTCAAGATACCTCAGAGAACTGCTGTCCGCGCAAGGATCAGAGTCTCAATGTCTTACATCTCAGGCCGCTGAGATGGAGAAATGTTACTTCAGACAGCTGCAGTCTGCCAGCAATAACAATCTGAAGCGCTGGCTGTACTGTGGCTTTATTGATACTGTTTCTAGAAACATAAAGAGTGAAGAGAGATCCTTTATCACCTCTTTTTTATCCATTAAGAGGGAAACCTTTTAGTCCCTTTGCAGTGCAGAAATGGCTTACTAGCAGCTGCTTTCGGTCCATATATGGGCGTCCTTTCCTTTCAGTCCACTTTGCTTAAAGTATACTTATTTCTGAGTTACATGATCACGTTATATACATAATTTGTATACCATCCTCTTTGTTAGGACAATACGCATTAAATGAGATTACTTAGAGATCTGTAGCACAACAGATCTGTAGCACAACATTTAACTATATCACTCATAAAACACAATTATAGCTTACATTGTCACTTGCAAAGTGTCTTTGTTTACATAGCCTTTAGCGATATTACAGAAGAGCAAGTTAGCATATTACTCATATCTTTGAGAGAACTTTAAGGCCTTTAAGCTATAATAAGTACAGTTTCAGCTATTAATGTACTCTTAGTACATTAAGATATCTTAAGACCTTGAGAAGGACAAAAGTGTCTTCCTTTTGTGATTCTGACATCAGGCAGCTGAGTCAGAAAGGTGATTTTGGTCACGTCTTATTGATACATAAGGAAAGGTGCTCTGCTTTGCCCCTTCAAGAACAAGGACTAGAGCGACTTTATTAGGTAGCTCTTGATAGAGCTGACCTTGAGAGTATTCCATCAGCCTATCAGCATTACACAGAATTATATTATACATTACACAAACCTCTGCAGTGGCCCAGTTTGCATGATGTGTACTAGCTCTATATGGAATTAATCCTGCACATGTTCACAGAATACCCTAGTTATGTCAGAGACCAAGACAGGGTTCGTTAGGGTGAGGGTGAGGGTGAGGGTGAGGGTGAGGGTGAGGGTTAGGGTTAGGGTTGGGTAAGGGTTAGGGTTAAGGTTAAAGGTAGGGTTGGGTTAGGGTTAAGGTTTAGGGTTAAGGTTAGGGTTTGGGTTTGGGTTAGGGTTAGGGTTTAGAGTTAAGGTTAGGGTTAGGGTTGAATTAGGGTTAGGGTTAGGGTTAGCGTTTAGGGTTAAGGTTAGGGTTAGGGTTAGGGTTAAAGCTAGTGTTGGGTTAGGGTTAGGGTAAGGGTTAGGGTTTAGAGTTAAGGTTCGGGTTAGGTTTGGGGTTGAATTAGGGTTAGGGTTAGGGTTTAGGGTTAAGTTTAGGGTTAGGGTTAGGGTTGAATTACGGTAAGGGCTAGGGTTAGGGTTAGGGTTGGGTCAGGGTTAGGTTTTGGGTTAAGGTTAGGGTTAGGGTTTAGAGTTAAGGTTAGGGTTAGGGTTAGGTTTGAATTAGGGTTAGGGTTGAATTAGGGTTAGAGTTTGGGTTAGGGTTAGGGTTAGGGTTAGGGTTAGGGTTATGGTTAGGGTTAGGGTTAGGGTTAGGGTTGGGTTAGGGTTAAGGTAAGGATTAGGGTTGGGTAAACTTTAGGGTTAGGGATAGGGTTAGGGTTAAGGTAAGGATTAGGGGGGTAAGTTTTAGGGTTAGGGTTAGGGTTAGGGTTAGGGTTAGGGTTAGGGTTAGGGTTAGGGTTAAGGTTAGGGTTAGGGTTAGGGTTAGGGTCAGGGTTAGGGTTAGGGTTGGGTTAGCGTTAGGGTTAGGGTAAAGGTTGTCGCGGTTCGCGCCGTTATCTGCCTACATTCTTAGAAAGGATCCTTTCCTGAGAAGGGAAGTGTTATCGTACTCAGCGAGACACCACTAGACCGGAATCAACGGTTCCTAGAAACTTGTTATGGTTCCTAGAAAATCTCTTGAACACGCTGATACATTTATAATACTGGACAAGAGTAGTGTAAAAAACACATTTATTTACATTATATTATATCTATATTTATATACACGATATTATATATGCCTTTTGGTTGCAAAGCCTTAAAATATCATATAAGGGTAGACATCATTAGTCTTAAACATGTTTATATAGGAAGCAATCATTCACAATCTCTATGCCTCCATCTTAGTCAGAATATACTCGTCCTTAGTGCAATGCACTTTCATTCAGAATATAAGGTTACAGAAATCCTGTCAAAATATAGTTAATTCTTTGGAGAAAGATTTGGTTCGAAGCATCCTAACTTAATTCATCATAATATTTCAGTACAGAAGACACACTATACCTTGCTGTGTCATCTGTAGTCCTCTAAGAATCTAAGCTCTATGAGAACATATGAAGTTATCCCAGAGTATTTGTATTTTCTCAGTCTTGAATCCTTTAAAGACTTGTATTAATATAAACTGATCATCATTAAGATCAGGCATTGTCTATGTACATGCTATGCATATTCCTTCTAGTTTTAGACATCAGTGCTGAATATATAAATACTATGTGTTAGCTTAAAGCTGTTTAAAGTCTCTTTGGTTGTGCCAATCTTTTTATGCGCTGCACTATGTATCAGCATTGTGCATATCTCACAGAGAGTCTCCTTTCCCTTCAGGAACATCTCTGGTCTCTTGCTCTGAGGAGGTTCAGAAGTCCCTCTGTTAAGTAGAGGACCTTCTGACACTATCTATTAGCCCTGTGTTCAGGATGCTCTTTAGCATTGGTAAGCCAAATAGGTTTGGTTTGTAAGAATCCATAAATCCAATGGACTCTGTGCTCCAATATATGGGAAGATCACTGCACAGGTTCCCATTCAAAGAATACGAATTCTAAGGGCCTCTATCCTAGGAATAGAGCATTCTCACAAGAACACTGTAAGTAAGATATGCTGAAATATCCAGATCTTACTTCAAGATTGCTCAGAGAACTGCTGTCCACGCAAGTATCAGAGTCTCAATGTTACATCTCAGGCCGCTGAGATGGAGAAATGTTACTTCAGACAGCTGCAGTCTGCCAGCAATAACAATCTGAAGCGCTGGCTGTACTGTGGCTGTATTGATACTGTTTCTAGAAACATTAAGAGTGAAGAGAGATCCTTTATCTCCTCTTTCTTATCCATTAAGAGGAATACCTTTTATTCCCTTTGTCTGCAGTGCAGAAATGGCTTACTAGCAGCTGCTCAGCTCTTTAGGTCCATATATGGGCGTCCTTTCCTTTCAGTCCACTTTGCTTAAAGTATAAACACTTATTTCGGAGTTACATGATCACGTTATATAAATAATTTGTCCTTATATTGTCCTTTGTTAGGACAATACGCATTAAATGAGACTACTTAGAGATCTGTAGCACAACAGATCTGTAGCACAACATTTAACTATATAACTCATAAAACACAATTATAGCTTACATTGTCACTTGCAAAGGGTCTTTGTATACATAGCCTTTAGCGAGATTACAGAGTAGCAAGTTAGCATATTACTCATATCTTTGAGAGCACTTTAATGCCTTTAAGCTATAATAAGTACAGTTTCAGCTATTAATGTACTTTAGTACATTAGTATATTAATGTACTTTAGTACATTAAGATATCTTAAGACCTTGAGAAGGACAAAAAATGTCTTGCTTTTGTGATTCTGACATCAGGCAGCTGAGTCAGAAAGGTGATTTTGGTCACGTCTTTTTGATACATAAGGAAAGGTGCTCTGCTTGGCCCCTTCAAGGACAAGGACTAGAGAGACTTTATTAGGTAGCTCTTGCTAGAGCTGACCTTGAGAGTATTCCATCAGCCTGTCAGCATTACACAGAATTTCATTATACATTACACAAACCTCTGCAGTGGCCCAGTTTGCATGATGTGTACTAGCTCTATATGGAATTAATCCTGCACATGTTCACAGAATACCCTAGTAATGTCAGAGACCATGACAGGGTTCGTTAGGGTGAGGGTGAGGGTGAGGGTGAGGGTGAGGGTGAGGGTGAGGGTGAGGGTGAGGGTGAGGGTGAGGGTGAGGGTGAGGGTGAGTTTGAGGGTGAGGGTGAGGGTGAGGGTTAGGGTTGGGTAAGGGTTAGGGTTAAGGTTAAAGGTAGGGTTGGGTTAGTTTTAAGGTTTAGGGTTAAGGTTAGGGTTTGGGTTAGGGTGAGGGTTAGGGTATAGAGTTAAGTTTAGGGTTAGGGTTTAATTAGGGTTAGGGTTAGGGTTAGGGTTAGGGTTAGGGTTAGGGTAAGGTTTAGGGTTAGGGTTAGGGTTACGTAAGCGTTAGGGTTAGGGTTAGGGTTAGAGTTGGGTAAGGGTTAGGGTTAGGGTTAAAGGTAGGTTTGGGTTAGGGTTAGGGTTAGCGTTTAGGGTTAAGGTTAGGGTTAGGGTTAGGGTTAAAGCTAGTGTTGGGTTAGGGTTAGGGTTAGGGTTTAGAGTTAAGGTTCGGGTTAGGTTTGGGGTTGAATTAGGGTTAGGGTTAGCGTTAGGGTTTAGGGTTAAGTTTAGGGTGAGGGTTAGGGTTGAATTAGGGTAAGGGCTAGGGTTAGGGTTAGTGGGTAAGCATTAGGGTTAGGGTTAGGGTTAGGGTTAGGGTTTAGGGTTAAGGTTAGGGTTAGGGTTAGGGTTAGTTTTGAATTAGGGTTAGGGTTAGGGTTAGGGTTAGGGTTAGGTAAGCGTTAGGGTTAGGGTTAGGGTTAGAGTTGTGTAAGGGGTAGGGTTAAGGTTAGGGTTAGGGTTAGGGTTAGGGTTAGGGTTAAAGGTAGTGTTGGGTTAGGGTTAGGGTAAAGCTTAGGGTTTAGAGTTAAGGTTCGGGTTAGGTTTGGGGTTGAATTAGGGTTAGGGTTGAATTAGGGTTAGAGTTTGGGTTAGGGTTAGGGTTAGGGTTAGGGTTAGGGTTGGGTTAGGGTTAAGGTAAGGATTAGGGTTGGGTAAGCTTTAGGGTTAGGGTTAGGGTTAGGGTTAGGGTTAGGGTCAGGGTTAGGGTTAGGGTTGGGTTAGGGTTAGGGTTAGGGTCAGGGTTGTCGCGGTTCGCGCCGTTAACTACCTACATTCTTAGAAAGGATCCTTTCCTGAGAGGGGAAGTGTTATCGTACTCAGCGAGACACCACTAGACCGGAATCAACGGTTCCTGGAAACTTGTTATGGTTCCTAGAAAATCTCTTGAACACGCCGATACATTTATAATACTGGACAAGAGTAGTATAAAAAACACATTTATTTACATTATATTATATCTATATTTATATACACGATATTATATATGCTTTTTGGTTGCAAAGCCTTAAAATATCATATGCTAGACATCATTAGTCTTAAACATGTTTATATAGGAAGCAATCATTCACAATATCTATGCCTCCATCTTAGAATATACTCCTCCTTAGTGCAATGCACTTTCATTCAGTATATAAGGTTACAGAAATCCTGTCAAAATATAGTTAATTCTTTGGAGAAAGATTTGGTTCGAAGCATCCTAACTTAAATCATCATAATATTTCAGTACAGAAGACACACTATAACTTGCTGTGTCATCTGTAGTCCTCTAAGAATCTAAGCTCTATGAGAACATATGAAGTTATCCCAGAGTATTTGTATTTTCTCAGTCTTGAATCCTTTGAAGACTTGTATTAATATACTTAACTGATCATCATTAAGATCAGGCATTGTCTATGTACATGCTATGCATATTCCTTCTAGTTTTAGACATCAATGCTGAATATATAAATACTATGTGTTAGCTTAAAGCTGTTTAAAGTCTCTTTGGTTGTGCCAATCTTTTTATGCGCTGTACTATGTATCAGCATTGTGCATATCTCACAGAGAGTCTCCTTTCCCTTCAGGAACATCTCTGGTCTCTTGCTCTGAGGAGGTTCAGAAGTCCCTCTGTTAAGTAGAGGACCTTCTGACACTATCTATTAGCCCTGTGTTCAGGATGCTCTTTAGCATTGGTAAGCCAAATAGGTTTGGTTTGTAAGAATCCATAAATCCAATGGACTCTGTGCTCCAATATATGGGAAGATCACTGCACAGGTTCCCATTCAAAGAATACGAATTCTAAGGGCCTCTATCCTAGGAATAGAGCAATCTCACAAGAACACTGTAAGTAAGATATGCTTTAATATCCAGATCTTGATACCTCAAGATATCTCAGAGAACTGCTGTCCACGCAAGTATCAGAGTCTCAATGTCTTACATCTCAGGCCGCTGAGATGGAGAAATGTTACTTCAGACAGCTGCAGTCTGCCAGCAATAACAATCTGAAGCGCTGGCTGTACTGTGGCTGTATTGATACAGTTTCTAGAAACATTAAGAGTGAAGAGAGATCCTTTATCTCCTCTTTTTCATCCATAAGAGGGATACCTTTTAGTCCCTTTGTCTGCAGTGCAGAAATGGCTTACTAGCAGCTGCTCAGCTCTTTAGGTCCATATATGGGCGTCCTTTCCTTTCAGTCCACTTTGCTTAAAGTATAAACACTTATTTCGGAGTTACATGATCACGTTATATACATAATTTGTATACCATCCTCTTTGTTAGGACAATACGCATTAAATGAGACTACTTAGAGATCTGTAGCACAACAGATCTGTAGCACAACATTTAACTATATCACTCATAAAACACAATTATAGCTTACATTGTCACTTGCAAAGGGTCTTTGTATACATAGCCTTTAGCGAGATTACAGAGTAGCAAGTTAGCATATTACTCATATCTTTGAGAGCACTTTAATGCCTTTAAGCTATAATAAGTACAGTTTCAGCTATTAATGTACTTTAGTACATTAAGATATCTTAAGACCTTGAGAAGGACAAAAAATGTCTTGCTTTTGTGATTCTGACATCAGGCAGCTGAGTCAGAAAGGTGATTTTGGTCACGTCTTTTTGATACATAAGGAAAGGTGCTCTGCTTGGCCCCTTCAAGGACAAGGACTAGAGAGACTTTATTAGGTAGCTCTTGATACAGCTGACCTTGAGAGTATTCCATCAGCCTGTCAGCATTACACAGAATTTCATTATACATTACACAAACCTCAGCAGTGGCCCAGTTTGCATGGTGTGTACTAGCTCTCCTGCACATGTTCACAGAATACCCTAGTTATGTCAGAGACCAAGACAGGGTTCGTTAGGGTGAAGGTGATGGTGAGGGTTAGGGTTAAGGTTAAAGGTAGGGTTGGGTTAGGGTTAAGGTTTAGGGTTAAGGTTAGGGTTTGGGTTTGGGTTAGGGTTAGGGTTAGGGTTAGGGTTAGGGTTTAGGGTTAAGGTTAGGGTTTAGGGTTAAGGATAGGGTTAGGGTTAGTTTTGAATTCGGGTTAGGGTTAGGGTTAGGGTTAGGGTTAGGGTTAGGGTTAGGGTTAGGGTTAGGGTTAGGGTTTAGGGTTAAGGTTAGGGTTAGGGTTAGGGTTAAGTTTAGGGTTAGGGTTAGGGTTGAATTAGGGTAAGGGCTAGGGTTAGGGTTAGGGTTAGGGTTAGGGTTAGGGTTAGGGTTAGGGTTAGGGTTAGGGTTGGGTTAGGGTTAAGGTTAGGATTAGGGTTGGGTAAGCTTTAGGGTTAGGGTTAGGGTTAGGGTTAGGGTTAGGGTTAGGTTTAGGGTTAGGGTTAGGGTCAGGGTTTGGGGCGAGGGTTAGGGTTAGGGTCAGGGTTGTCGCGGTTCACGCCGTTAACTGCCTACATTCTTAGAAAGGATCCCTTCCTGAGAGGGGAAGTGTTATCGTACTCAGCGAGACACCACTAGACCGGAATCAACGGTTCCTAGAAACTTGTTATGGTTCCTAGAAAATCTCTTGATCACGCCGATACATTTATAATACTGGACAAGAGTAGTGTAAAAAACACATTTATTTACATTATATTATATCTATATTTATATACACGATATTATATATGCTTTTTGGTTGCAAAGCCTTAAAATATCATATAAGGCTAGACATCATTAGTCTTAAACATGTTTATATAGGAAGCAATCATTCACAATCTCTATGCCTCCATCTTAGTCAGAATATACTCGTCCTTAGTGCAATGCACTTTCATTCAGAATATAAAGTTACAGAAATCCTGTCAAAATATGGTTAATTCTTTGGAGAAAGATTTGGTTCGAAGCATCCTAACTTAAATCATCATAATATTTCAGTACAGAAGACACACTATACCTTGCTGTGTCATCTGTAGTCCTCTAAGAATCTAAGCTCTATGAGAACATATGAAGTTATCCCAGAGTATTTTTATTTTCTCAGTCTTGAATCCTTTAAAGACTTCTATTGATATACTTAACTGATCATCATTAAGATCAGGCATTGTCTATGTACATGCTATGCATATTCCTTCTAGTTTTAGACATCAATGCTGAATATATAAGTACTATGTGTTAGCTTAAAGCTGTTTAAAGTCTCTTTGGTTGTGCCAATCTTTGTATGCGCTGTACTATTTATCAGCATTGTGCATATCTCACAGAGAGTCTCCTTTCCCTTCAGGAACATCTCTGGTCTCTTGCTCTGAGGAGGTTCAGAAGTCCCTCTGTTAAGTAGAGGACCTTCTGACACTATCTATTAGCCCTGTGTTCAGGATGCTCTTTAGCATTGGTAAGCCAAATAGGTTTGGTTTGTAAGAATCCATAAATCCAATGGACTCTGTGCTCCAATATATGGGTTCCCATTCAAAGAATACGAATTCTAAGGGCCTCTATCCTAGGAATAGAGCATTCTCACAAGAACACTGTAAGTAAGATATGCTGAAATATCCAGATCTTACTTCAAGATACCTCAGAGAACTGCTGTCCACGCAAGTATCAGAATGTCTTACATCTCAGGCCGCTGAGATGGAGAAATGTTACTTCAGACAGCTGCAGTCTGCCAGCAATAACAATCTGAAGCGCTGGCTGTACTGTGGATGTATTGATACTGTTTCTAGAAACATTAAGAGTGAAGAGAGATCCTTTATCTCCTCTTTTTTATCCATTAAGAGGGATACCTTTTCGTCCCTTTGTCTGCAGTGCAGAAATGGCTTACTAGCAGCTCTTTCGGTCCATATATGGGCGTCCTTTCCTTTCAGTCCACTTTGCTTAAAGTATAAACACTTATTTCTGAGTTACATGATCACGTTATATACATAATTTGTATACCATCCTCTTTGTTAGGACAATACGCATTAAATGAGACTACTTAGAGATCTGTAGCACAACAGATCTGTAGCACATTAATCATATCACTCATAAAACACAATTATAGCTTACATTGTCACTTGCAAAGTGTCTTTGTTTACATAGCCTTTAGCGAGATTACAGAGTAGCAAGTTAGCATATTACTCATATCTTTGAGAGAACTTTAATGCCTTTAAGCTATAATAAGTACAGTTTCAGCTATTAATGTACATTAAGATATCTTGAGTCGGACAAAAATGTCTTGCTTTTGTGATTCTGACATCAGGCAGCTGAGTCAGAAAGGTGATTTTGGTAACGTCTTATTGATACATAAGGAAAGGTGCTCTGCTTGGCCCCTTCAAGGACTAGAGAGACTTTATTAGGTAGCTCTTGATAGAGCTGACCTTGAGAGTATTCCATCAGCCTGTCAGCATTAGGGTTAGGGTTAGGGTTAGGGTTAGGGTTAGGGTTAGGGTTACGTAAGCGTTAGGGTTAGGGTTAGGGTTAGAGTTGGGTAAGGGTTAGGGTTAGGGTTAAAGGTAGGTTTGGGATAGGTTTAGGGTTAGCGTTTACGGTTAAGGTTAGGGTTAGGGTTAGGGTTAAAGCTAGTGTTCGGTTAGGGTTAGGGTTAGGGTTTAGAGTTAAGATTCGGGTTAGGTTTGGGGTTGAATTAGGGTTAGGGTTAGCGTTAGGGTTTAGGGTTAAGTTTAGGGTGAGGGTTAGGGTTGAATTAGGGTAAGGGCTAGGGTTAGGGTTAGTGTTGGGTAAGCATTAGGGTTAGGGTTAGGGTTAGGGTTTAGGGTTAAGGTTAGGGTTAGGGTTAGTTTTGAATTAGGGTTAGGGTTAGGGTTAGGGTTAGGGTTAGGGTTAGGGTTAGGTAAGCGTTAGGGTTAGGGTTAGGGTTAGAGTTGTGTAAGGGTTAGGGTTAGGGTTAAAGGTAGGTTTGGGTTAGGGTTAGTGTTTAGGGTTAAGGCTAGTGTTGGGTTAGGGTTAGGGTTATGGTTTAGAGTTAAGGTTCGGGTTAGTTTTGGGGTTGAATTAGGGTTAGGGTTAGGGTTAAGGTAAGGATTAGGGTTGGGTAAGCTTTAGGGTTAGGGTTAGGGTTAGGGTAATGGTTTGGGGTTAGGGTTAGGTTAGGGTCAGGGTATTCGCGGTTCACGCTGTTAACTGCCTACATTCTTAGAAAGGATCCCTTCCTGAGAGGGGAAGTGTTATCGTACTCAGCGAGACACCACTAGACCGGAATCAACAGTTCCTAGAAACTTGTTATGGTTCCTAGAAAATCTCTTGAACACGCCGATACATTTATAATACTGGACAAGAGTAGTATAAAAAACACCTTTATTTACATTATATTATATTTATATACACGATATTATATATGCTTTTTGGTTGCAAAGCCTTAAAATATCATATAAGGCTAGACATCATTAGTCTTAAACATGTTTATATAGAAGCAATCATTCACAATCTCTATGCCTCCATCTTAGTCAGAATATACTCGTCCGTAGTGCAATGCACTTTCATTCAGAATATAAGGTTACAGAAATCCTGTCAAAATATGGTTAATTCTTTGGAGAAAGATTTGGTTCGAAGCATCCTAACTTAAATCATCATAATATTTCAATACAGAAGACACACTATACCTTGCTGTGTCATCTGTAGTCCTCTAAGAATCTAAGCTCTATGAGAACATACGAAGTTATCCCAGAGTATCTGTATTTTCTCAGTCTTGAATCCTTTAAAGACTTCTATTAATATACTTAACTGATCATCATTAAGATCAGGCATTGTCTACGTACATGCTATGCATATTCCTTCTAGTTTTAGACATCAATGCTGAATATATAAATACTTTGTGTTAGCTTAAAGCTGTTTAAAGTCCCTTTGGTTGTGCCAATCTTTGTATGCGCTGTACTATGTATCAGCATTGTGCATATCTCACAGTGTACAGAGAGTCTCCTTTCCCTTCAGGAACAGCTCTGGTCTCTTGCTCTGAGGAGGTTCAGAAGTCCCTCTGTTAAGTAGAGGACCTTCTGACACTATCTATTAGCCCTGTGTTCAGGATGCTCTTTAGCATTGTTAAGCCAAATAGGTTTGGTTTGTAAGAATCCATAAATCTAATGGACTCTGAGCTCCAATATATGGGAAGATCACTGCACAGGTTCCCATTCAAAGAACAAGAATTCTAAGGGTCACTATCCTAGGAATAGAGCAGTCTCACAAGAACACTGTAAGTAAGATATGCTGAAATATCCAGATCTTGATACTTCAAGATACCGCAGAGCACTGCTGTCCACGCAAGGATCAGAGTCTCAATGTCTTACATCTCAGGCCGCTGAGATGGAGAAATGTTACTTCAGACAGCTGCAGTCTGCCAGCAATAACAATCTGAAGCGCTGGCTGTACTGTGGCTGTATTGATACTGTTTCTAGAAACATAAAGAGTGAAGAGATCCTTTATCTCCTCTTTTTTATCCATTAAGAGGGATACCTTTTAGTCCCTTTGTCTGCAGTGCAGAAATGGCTTACTAGCAGCTGCTCAGCTCTTTCGGTCCATATATGGGCGTCCTTTCCTTTCAGTCCACTTTGCTTAAAGTATAAACACTTATTTCTGAGTTACATGATCACGTTATATACATAATTTGTATACCATCCTCTTTGTTAGGACAATACGCATTAAATGAGATTACTTAGAGATCTGTAGCACAACAGATCTGTAGCACAACATTTAACTATATCACTCATAAAACACAATTATAGCTTACATTGTCACTTGCAAAGTGTCTTTGTTTACATAGCCTTTAGCGAGATTACAGAAGAGCAAGTTAGCATATTACTCATATCTTTGAGAGAACTTTAAGGCCTTTAAGCTATAATAAGTACAGTTTCAGCTATTAATGTACTCTTAGTACATTAAGATATCTTAAGACCTTAAGAAGGACAAAAGTGTCTTGCTTTTGTGATTCTGACATCAGGCAGCTGAGTTAGAAAGGTGATTTTGGTCACGTCTTATTGATACATAAGGAAAAGTGCTCTGCTTTGCCCCTTCAAGAACAAGGACTAGAGCGACTTTATTAGGTAGCTCTTGATAGAGCTGACCTTGAGAGTATTCCATCAGCAGCATTACACAGAATTTCATTATACATTACACAAACCTCAGCAGTGGCCCAGTTTGCATGGTGTGTACTAGCTCTATATGGAATTAATCCTGCACATGTTCACAGAATACCCTAGTTATGTCAGAGACCAAGACAGGGTTCGTTAGGGTGAGGGTGAGGGTGAGGGTTAGGGTTAAGGTTAAAGGTAGGGTTGGGTTAGGGTTAAGGTTTAGGGTTAAGGTTAGGGTTTGGGTTTGGGTTAGGGTTAGGGTTCAGAGTTAAGGTTAGGGTTGAATTAGGGTTAGGGTTAGTGTTTGGGTTAGGGTGAGGGTTAGGGTGTAGAGTTAAGTTTAGGGTTAGGGTTTAATTAGGGTTAGGGTTAGGGTTAGGGTTAGGGTTAGGGTTAGGGTTAGGGTTAGGGTTACGGTTAGGGTTAGGGTTAGGGTTAGGGTTAGGGTTACGTAAGCGTTAGGGTTAGGGTTAGGGTTAGAGTTGGGTAAGGGTTAGGGTTAGGGTTAAAGGTAGGTTTGGGATAGGGTTAGGGTTAGCGTTTACGGTTAAGGTTAGGGTTAGGGTTAGGGTTAGGGTTAAAGCTAGTGTTCGGTTAGGGTTAGGGTTAGGGTTTAGAGTTAAGGTTCGGGTTAGGTTTGGGGTTGAATTAGGGTTAGGGTTAGTGTTGGGTAAGCATTAGGGTTAGGGTTAGGGTTAGGGTTTAGGGTTAAGGTTAGGGTTAGGGTTAGTTTTGAATTAGGGTTAGGGTTAGGGTTAGGGTTAGGGTTAGGGTTAGAGTTGTGTAAGGGTTAGGGTTAGGGTTAAAGGTAGGTTTGGGTTAGGGTTAGCGTTTAGGGTTAAGGCTAGTGTTGGGTTAGGGTTAGGGTTATGGTTTAGAGTTAAGGTTCGGGTTAGGTTTGGGGTTGAATTAGGGTTAGGGTTAGGGTTAAGGTAAGGATTAGGGTTGGGTAAGCTTTAGGGTTAGGGTTAGGGTTAGGGTTAGGGTAATGGTTTGGGGTTAGGGTTAGGTTAGGGTCAGGGTATTCGCGGTTCACGCCGTTAACTGCCTACATTCTTAGAAAGGATCCCTTCCTGAGAGGGGAAGTGTTATCGTACTCAGCGAGACACCACTAGACCGGAATCAACAGTTCCTAGAAACTTGTTATGGTTCCTAGAAAATCTCTTGAACACGCCGATACATTTATAATACTGGACAAGAGTAGTATAAAAAACACCTTTATTTACATTATATTATATTTATATACACGATATTATATATGCTTTTTGGTTGCAAAGCCTTAAAATATCATATAAGGGTAGACATCATTAGTCTTAAACATGTTTATATAGGAAGCAATCATTCACAATCTCTATGCCTCCATCTTAGTCAGAATATACTCGTCCGTAGTGCAATGCACTTTCATTCAGAATATAAGATTACAGAAATCCTGTCAAAATATGGTTAATTCTTTGGAGAAAGATTTGGTTCGAAGCATCCTAACTTAAATCATCATAATATTTCAATACAGAAGACACACTATACCTTGCTGTGTCATCTGTAGTCCTCTAAGAATCTAAGCTCTATGAGAACATACGAAGTTATCCCAGAGTATCTGTATTTTCTAAGTCTTGAATCCTTTAAAGACTTCTATTAATATACTTAACTGATCATCATTAAGATCAGGCATTGTCTACGTACATGCTATGCATATTCCTTCTAGTTTTAGACATCAATGCTGAATATATAAATACTTTGTGTTAGCTTAAAGCTGTTTAAAGTCCCTTTGGTTGTGCCAATCTTTGTATGCGCTGTACTATGTATCAGCATTGTGCATATCTCACAGTGTACAGAGAGTCTCCTTTCCCTTCAGGAACAGCTCTGGTCTCTTGCTCTGAGGAGGTTCAGAAGTCCCTCTGTTAAGTAGAGGACCTTCTGACACTATCTATTAGCCCTGTGTTCAGGATGCTCTTTAGCATTGTTAAGCCAAATAGGTTTGGTTTGTAAGAATCCATAAATCTAATGGACTCTGAGCTCCAATATATGGGAAGATCACTGCACAGGTTCCCATTCAAAGAACAAGAATTCTAAGGGTCACTATCCTAGGAATAGAGCAGTCTCACAAGAACACTGTAAGTAAGATATGCTGAAATATCCAGATCTTGATACTTCAAGATACCGCAGAGCACTGCTGTCCACGCAAGGATCAGAGTCTCAATGTCTTACATCTCAGGCCGCTGAGATGGAGAAATGTTACTTCAGACAGCTGCAGTCTGCCAGCAATAACAATCTGAAGCGCTGGCTGTACTGTGGCTGTATTGATACTGTTTCTAGAAACATAAAGAGTGAAGAGATCCTTTATCTCCTCATTTTTATCCATTAAGAGGGATACCTTTTCGTCCCTTTGTCTGCAGTGCAGAAATGGCTTACTAGCAGCTGCTCAGCTCTTTCGGTCCATATATGGGCGTCCTTTCCTTTCAGTCCACTTTGCTTAAAGTATAAACACTTATTTCTGAGTTACATGATCACGTTATATACATAATTTGTATACCATCCTCTTTGTTAGGACAATACGCATTAAATGAGATTACTTAGAGATCTGTAGCACAACAGATCTGTAGCACAACATTTAACTATATCACTCATAAAACACAATTATAGCTTACATTGTCACTTGCAAAGTGTCTTTGTTTACATAGCCTTTAGCGAGATTACAGAAGAGCAAGTTAGCATATTACTCATATCTTTGAGAGAACTTTAAGGCCTTTAAGCTATAATAAGTAGTTTCAGCTATTAATGTACATTAAGATATCTTGAGTCGGACAAAAATGTCTTGCTTTTGTGATTCTGACATCAGGCAGCTGAGTCAGAAAGGTGATTTTGGTAACGTCTTATTGATACATAAGGAAAGGTGCTCTGCTTGGCCCCTTCAAGGACTAGAGCGACTTTATTAGGTAGCTCTTGATAGAGCTGACCTTGAGAGTATTCCATCAGCCTGTCAGCATTAGGGTTAGGGTTAGGGTTAGGGTTAGGGTTAGGGTTAGGGTTACGTAAGCGTTAGGGTTAGGGTTAGGGTTAGAGTTGGGTAAGGGTTAGGGTTAGGGTTAAAGGTAGGTTTGGGATAGGTTTAGGGTTAGCGTTTACGGTTAGGGTTAGGGTTAGGGTTAGGGTTAAAGCTAGTGTTCGGTTAGGGTTAGGGTTAGGGTTTAGAGTTAAGATTCGGGTTAGGTTTGGGGTTGAATTAGGGTTAGGGTTAGCGTTAGGGTTTAGGGTTAAGTTTAGGGTGAGGGTTAGGGTTGAATTAGGGTAAGGGCTAGGGTTAGGGTTAGTGTTGGGTAAGCATTAGGGTTAGGGTTAGGGTTAGGGTTTAGGGTTAAGGTTAGGGTTAGGGTTAGTTTTGAATTAGGGTTAGGGTTAGGGTTAGGGTTAGGGTTAGGGTTAGGGTTAGGTAAGCGTTAGGGTTAGGGTTAGAGTTGTGTAAGGGTTAGGGTTAGGGTTAAAGGTAGGTTTGGGTTAGGGTTAGCGTTTAGAGTTAAGGCTAGTGTTGGGTTAGGGTTAGGGTTATGGTTTAGAGTTAAGGTTCGGGTTAGGTTTGGGGTTGAATTAGGGTTAGGGTTAGGGTTAGGGTTAAGGTAAGGATTAGGGTTGGGTAAGCTTTAGGGTTAGGGTTAGGGTTAGGGTTAGGGTAATGGTTTGGGGTTAGGGTTAGGTTAGGGTCAGGGTATTCGCGGTTCATTCCGTTAACTGCCTACATTCTTAGAAAGGATCCCTTCCTGAGAGGGGAAGTGTTATCGTACTCAGCGAGACACCACTAGACCGGAATCAACAGTTCCTAGAAACTTGTTATGGTTCCTAGAAAATCTCTTGAACACGCCGATACATTTATAATACTGGACAAGAGTAGTATAAAAAACACCTTTATTTACATTATATTATATTTATATACACGATATTATATATGCTTTTTGGTTGCAAAGCCTTAAAATATCATATAAGGCTAGACATCATTAGTCTTAAACATGTTTATATAGGAAGCAATCATTCACAATCTCTATGCCTCCATCTTAGTCAGAATATACTCGTCCGTAGTGCAATGCACTTTCATTCAGAATATAAGGTTACAGAAATCCTGTCAAAATATGGTTAATTCTTTGGAGAAAGATTTGGTTCGAAGCATCCTAACTTAAATCATCATAATATTTCAATACAGAAGACACACTATACCTTGCTGTGTCATCTGTAGTCCTCTAAGAATCTAAGCTCTATGAGAACATACGAAGTTATCCCAGAGTATCTGTATTTTCTAAGTCTTGAATCCTTTAAAGACTTCAATATACTTAACTGATCATCATTAAGATCAGGCATTGTCTACGTACATGCTATGCATATTCCTTCTAGTTTTAGACATCAATGCTGAATATATAAATACTTTGTGTTAGCTTAAAGCTGTTTAAAGTCCCTTTGGCTGTGCCAATCTTTGTATGCGCTGTACTATGTATCAGCATTGTGCATATCTCACAGAGTACAGAGAGTCTCCTTTCCCTTCAGGAATAGCTCTGGTCTCTTGCTCTGAGGAGGTTCAGAAGTCCCTCTGTTAAGTAGAGGACCTTCTGACACTATCTATTAGCCCTGTGTTCAGGATGCTCTTTAGCATTGGTAAGCCAAATAGGTTTGGTTTGTAAGAATCCATAAATCTAATGGACTCTGAGCTCCAATATATGGGAAGATCACTGCACAGGTTCCCATTCAAAGAACAAGAATTCTAAGGGTCACTATCCTAGGAATAGAGCAGTCTCACAAGAACACTGTAAGTAAGATATGCTGAAATATCCAGATCTTGATACTTCAAGATACCGCAGAGCACTGCTGTCCACGCAAGGATCAGAGTCTCAATGTCTTACATCTCAGGCCGCTGAGATGGAGAAATGTTACTTCAGACAGCTGCAGTCTGCCAGCAATAACAATCTGAAGCGCTGGCTGTACTGTGGCTGTATTGATACTGTTTCTAGAAACATAAAGAGTGAAGAGATCCTTTATCTCCTCTTTTTTATCCATTAAGAGGGATACCTTTTCGTCCCTTTGTCTGCAGTGCAGAAATGGCTTACTAGCAGCTGCTCAGCTCTTTCGGTCCATATATGGGCGTCCTTTCCTTTCAGTCCACTTTGCTTAAAGTATAAACACTTATTTCTGAGTTACATGATCACGTTATATACATAATTTGTATACCATCCTCTTTGTTAGGACAATACGCATTAAATGAGATTACTTAGAGATCTGTAGCACAACAGATCTGTAGCACAACATTTAACTATATCACTCATAAAACACAATTATAGCTTACATTGTCACTTGCAAAGTGTCTTTGTTTACATAGCCTTTAGCGAGATTACAGAAGAGCAAGTTAGCATATTACTCATATCTTTGAGAGAACTTTAAGGCCTTTAAGCTATAATAAGTACAGTTTCAGCTATTAATGTACTCTAGTACATTAAGATATCTTAAGACCTTGAGAAGGTCTTGCTTTTGTGATTCTGACATCAGGCAGCTGAGTAAGAAAGGTGATTTTGGTCACGTCTTATTGATACATAAGGAAAAGTGCTCTGCTTTGCCCCTTCAAGAACAAGGACTAGAGCGACTTTATTAGGTAGCTCTTGATAGAGCTGACCTTGAGAGTATTCCATCAGCCTGTCAGCATTACACAGAATTTCATTATACATTACACAAACCTCAGCAGTGGCCCAGTTTGCATGGTGTGTACTAGCTCTATATGGAATTAATCCTGCACATGTTCACAGAATACCCTAGTTATGTCAGAGACCAAGACAGGGTTCGTTAGGGTGAGGGTGAGGGTGAGGGTTAGGGTTAAGGTTAAAGGTAGAGTTGGGTTAGGGTTAAGGTTTAGGGTTAAGGTTAGGGTTTGGGTTTGGGTTAGGGTTCAGAGTTAAGGTTAGGGTTAGGGTTGAATTAGGGTTAGGGTTAGGGTTAGGGTTAGGGTTAGGGTTAGGGTTAGGGTTAGGGTTTAGGGTTAAGGTTAGGGTTTAGGGTTAAGGTTAGGGTTAGGGTTAGTTTTGAATTAGGGTTAGGGTTAGGGTTTGGGTTAGGGTTAGGGTTATGGTTGGGTAAGCGTTAGGGTTAGGGTTAGAGTTGGGTAAGCTTTAGGGTTAGGGTTAGGGTTAAAGGTAGGTTTGGGTTAGGGTTAGGGTTAGGGTTTAGGGTTAAGGTTAGGGTTAGGGTTAGGGTTAAAGCTAGTGTTGGGTTAGGGTTAGGGTAAGGGTTAGGGTTTAGAGTTAAGGTTCGGGTTAGGTTTGGGGTTGAATTAGGGTTAGGGTTAGGGTTTAGGGTTAAGTTTAGGGTTAGGGTTAGGGTTGAATTAGGGTAAGGGCTAGGGTTAGGGTTAGGGTTGGGTCAGGGTTAGGTTTTGGGTTAAGGTTAGGGTTAGGGTTTAGGGTTAAGGTTAGGGTTAGGGTTAGGGTTAAAGCTAGTGTTGGGTTAGGGTTAGGGTAAGGGTTAGGGTTTAGAGTTAAGATTCGGGTTAGGTTTGGGGTTGAATTAGGGTTAGGGTTAGCGTTAGGGTTTAGGGTTAAGTTTAGGGTGAGGGTTAGGGTTGAATTAGGGTAAGGGCTAGGGTTAGGGTTAGTGTTGGGTAAGCATTAGGGTTAGGGTTAGGGTTAGGGTTTAGGGTTAAGGTTAGGGATAGGGTTAGTTTTGAATTAGGGTTAGGGTTAGGGTTAGGGTTAGGGTTAGGGTTAGGTAAGCGTTAGGGTTAGGGTTAGGGTTAGAGTTGTGTAAGGGTTAGGGTTAGGGTTAAAGGTAGGTTTGGGTTAGGGTTAGCGTTTAGGGTTAAGGCTAGTGTTGGGTTAGGGTTAGGGTTATGGTTTAGAGTTAAGGTTCGGGTTAGGTTTGGGGTTGAATTAGGGTTAGGGTTAGGGTTAGGGTTAAGGTAAGGATTAGGGTTGGGTAAGCTTTAGGGTTAGGGTTAGGGTTAGGGTTAGGGTAATGGTTTGGGGTTAGGGTTAGGTTAGGGTCAGGGTATTCGCGGTTCACGCCGTTAACTGCCTACATTCTTAGAAAGGATCCCTTCCTGAGAGGGGAAGTGTTATCGTACTCAGCGAGACACCACTAGACCGGAATCAACAGTTCCTAGAAACTTGTTATGGTTCCTAGAAAATCTCTTGAACACGCCGATACATTTATAATACTGGACAAGAGTAGTATAAAAAACACCTTTATTTACATTATATTATATTTATATACACGATATTATATATGCTTTTTGGTTGCAAAGCCTTAAAATATCATATAAGGGTAGACATCATTAGTCTTAAACATGTTTATATAGAAGCAATCATTCACAATCTCTATGCCTCCATCTTAGTCAGAATATACTCGTCCGTAGTGCAATGCACTTTCATTCAGAATATAAGGTTACAGAAATCCTGTCAAAATATGGTTAATTCTTTGGAGAAAGATTTGGTTCGAAGCATCCTAACTTAAATCATCATAATATTTCAATACAGAAGACACATTATACCTTGCTGTGTCATCTGTAGTCCTCTAAGAATCTAAGCTCTATGAGAACATACGAAGTTATCCCAGAGTATCTGTATTTTCTCAGTCTTGAATCCTTTAAAGACTTCTATTAATATACTTAACTGATCATCATTAAGATCAGGCATTGTCTACGTACATGCTATGCATATTCCTTCTAGTTTTAGACATCAATGCTGAATATATAAATACTTTGTGTTAGCTTAAAGCTGTTTAAAGTCCCTTTGGTTGTGCCAATCTTTGTATGCGCTGTACTATGTATCAGCATTGTGCATATCTCACAGTGTACAGAGAGTCTCCTTTCCCTTCAGGAACAGCTCTGGTCTCTTGCTCTGAGGAGGTTCAGAAGTCCCTCTGTTAAGTAGAGGACCTTCTGACACTATCTATTAGCCCTGTGTTCAGGATGCTCTTTAGCATTGTTAAGCCAAATAGGTTTGGTTTGTAAGAATCCATAAATCTAATGGACTCTGAGCTCCAATATATGGGAAGATCACTGCACAGGTTCCCATTCAAAGAACAAGAATTCTAAGGGTCACTATCCTAGGAATAGAGCAGTCTCACAAGAACACTGTAAGTAAGATATGCTGAAATATCCAGATCTTGATACTTCAAGATACCGCAGAGAACTGCTGTCCACGCAAGGATCAGAGTCTCAATGTCTTACATCTCAGGCCGCTGAGATGGAGAAATGTTACTTCAGACAGCTGCAGTCTGCCAGCAATAACAATCTGAAGCGCTGGCTGTACTGTGGCTGTATTGATACTGTTTCTAGAAACATAAAGAGTGAAGAGATCCTTTATCTCCTCTTTTTTATCCATTAAGAGGGATACCTTTTAGTCCCTTTGTCTGCAGTGCAGAAATGGCTTACTAGCAGCTGCTCAGCTCTTTCGGTCCATATATGGGCGTCCTTTCCTTTCAGTCCACTTTGCTTAAAGTATAAACACTTATTTCTGAGTTACATGATCACGTTATATACATAATTTGTATACCATCCTCTTTGTTAGGACAATACGCATTAAATGAGACTACTTAGAGATCTGTAGCACAACAGATCTGTAGCACAACATTTAACTATATCACTCATAAAACACAATTATAGCTTACATTGTCACTTGCAAAGTGTCTTTGTTTACATAGCCTTTAGCGAGATTACAGAAGAGCAAGTTAGCATATTACTCATATCTTTGAGAGAACTTTAAGGCCTTTAAGCTATAATAAGTACAGTTTCAGCTATTAATGTACTCTAGTACATTAAGATATCTTAAGACCTTGAGAAGGTCTTGCTTTTGTGATTCTGACATCAGGCAGCTGAGTAAGAAAGGTGATTTTGGTCACGTCTTATTGATACATAAGGAAAAGGGCTCTGCTTTGCCCCTTCAAGAACAAGGACTAGAGCGACTTTATTAGGTAGCTCTTGATAGAGCTGACCTTGAGAGTATTCCATCAGCCTGTCAGCATTACACAGAATTTCATTATACATTACACAAACCTCAGCAGTGGCCCAGTTTGCATGGTGTGTACTAGCTCTATATGGAATTAATCCTGCACATGTTCACAGAATACCCTAGTTATGTCAGAGACCAAGACAGGGTTCGTTAGGGTGAGGGTGAGGGTGAGGGTGAGGGTGAGGGTGAGGGTGAGGGTGAGGGTGAGGGTTAGGGTTGGGTAAGGGTTAGGGTTAAGGTTAAAGGTAGGGTTGGGTTAGTTTTAAGGTTTAGGGTTAAGGTTAGGGTTTGGGTTAGGGTGAGGGTTAGGGTTTAGAGTTAAGTTTAGGGTTAGGGTTTAATTAGGGTTAGGATTAGGGTTAGGGTAAGGGTAGGGTTAGGGTTAGGGTTACGTAAGCGTTAGGGTTAGGGTTAGAGTTGGGTAAGGGTTAGGGTTAGGGTTAAAGGTAGGTTTGGGTTAGGGTTAGGGTTAGCGTTTAGGGTTAAGGTTAGGGTTAGGGTTAGGGTTAAAGCTAGTGTTTGGTTAGGGTTAGGGTTTAGAGTTAAGGTTCGGGTTTGGTTTGGGGTTGAATTAGGGTAAGGGTTAGCGTTAGGGTTTAGGGTTAAGTTTAGGGTGAGGGTTAGGGTTGAATTAGGGTAAGGGCTAGGGTTAGGGTTAGTGTTGGGTAAGCATTAGGGTTAGGGTTAGGGTTAGGGTTAGGGTTTAGGGTTAAGGTTAGGGTTAGGGTTAGGGTTAGTTTTGAATTAGGGTTAGGGTTAGGGTTAGGGTTAGGGTTAGGTAAGCGTTAGGGTTCGGGTTAGAGTTTTGTAAGGGTTAGGGTTAGGGTTAAAGGTAGGTTTTGGTTAGGGTTAGGGTTAGCGTTTAGGGCTAAGGTTAGGGTTAGGGTTAGGGTTAGGGTTAGGGTTAGGGTTAGGGTTTAGGGTTAAGGTTAGGGTTAGGGTTAGTTTTTAATTAGGGTTAGGGTTAGGGTTAGGGTTAGGGTTAGGGTTAGGGTTAGGGTTAGGGTTAGGGTTAGGGTTAGGGTTAGGGTTAGGGTTAGGGTTAGGGTTAGGGTTAGGGTTAAAGCTAGTGTTGGGTTAGGGTTAGGGTTTAGAGTTAAGGTTTGGGTTAGGTTTGGGGTTGAATTAGGGTTAGGGTTAGCGTTAGGGTTTAGGGTTAAGTTTTTGGTGAGGGTTAGGGTTGAATTAGGGTAAGGGCTAGGGTTAGGGTTAGTGTTGGGTAAGCATTAGGGTTAGGGTTAGGGTTAGGGTTAGGGTTTAGGGTTAAGGTTAGGGTTAGGGTTAGGGTTAGGGTTAGGGTTAGTTTTGAATTAGGGTTAGGGTTAGGGTTAGGGTTAGGTAAGCGTTAGGGTTAGGGTTAGAGTTGTGTAAGGGTTAGGGTTAGGGTTAAAGGTAGGTTTGGGTTAGGGTTAGGGTTAGCGTTTAGGGCTAAGGTTAGGGTTAGGGTTAGGGTTAAAGCTAGTTTGGGTTAGGGTTAGGGTTAGGGTTAGGGTTAGGATTAGAGTTTGGGTTAGGGTTAGGGTTAGGGCTAGGTTTAGGGTTAGGGTTAGGGTTAGGGTTAGGGTTAGGGTTAGGGTTAGGGTTAGGGTTAGGGTTAGGGTTAGGGTTGGGTTAGGGTTAGGGTTAGGGTTTAGGGTTAAGGTTAGGGTTTAGGGTTAAGGTTAGGGTTAGGGTTAGTTTTGAATTAGGGTTAGGGTTAGGGTTTGGGTTAGGGTTAGGGTTATGGTTGGGTAAGCGTTAGGGTTAGGGTTAGAGTTGGGTAAGCTTTAGGGTTAGGGTTAGGGTTAAAGGTAGGTTTGGGTTAGGGTTAGGGTTAGGGTTTAGGGTTAAGGTTAGGGTTAGGGTTAGGGTTAAAGCTAGTGTTGGGTTAGGGTTAGGGTAAGGGTTAGGGTTTAGAGTTAAGGTTCGGGTTAGGTTTGGGGTTGAATTAGGGTTAGGGTTAGGGTTTAGGGTTAAGTTTAGGGTTAGGGTTAGGGTTGAATTAGGGTAAGGGCTAGGGTTAGGGTTAGGGTTGGGTCAGGGTTAGGTTTTGGGTTAAGGTTAGGGTTAGGGTTTAGGGTTAAGGTTAGGGTTAGGGTTAGGGTTAAAGCTAGTGTTGGGTTAGGGTTAGGGTAAGGGTTAGGGTTTAGAGTTAAGATTCGGGTTAGGTTTGGGGTTGAATTAGGGTTAGGGTTAGCGTTAGGGTTTAGGGTTAAGTTTAGGGTGAGGGTTAGGGTTGAATTAGGGTAAGGGCTAGGGTTAGGGTTAGTGTTGGGTAAGCATTAGGGTTAGGGTTAGGGTTAGGGTTTAGGGTTAAGGTTAGGGTTAGGGTTAGTTTTGAATTAGGGTTAGGGTTAGGGTTAGGGTTAGGGTTAGGGTTAGGGTTAGGGTTAGGTAAGCGTTAGGGTTAGGGTTAGGGTTAGAGTTGTGTAAGGGTTAGGGTTAGGGTTAAAGGTAGGTTTGGGTTAGGGTTAGTGTTTAGGGTTAAGGCTAGTGTTGGGTTAGGGTTAGGGTTATGGTTTAGAGTTAAGGTTCGGGTTAGGTTTGGGGTTGAATTAGGGTTAGGGTTAGGGTTAAGGTAAGGATTAGGGTTGGGTAAGCTTTAGGGTTAGGGTTAGGGTTAGGGTAATGGTTTGGGGTTAGGGTTAGGTTAGGGTCAGGGTATTCGCGGTTCACGCTGTTAACTGCCTACATTCTTAGAAAGGATCCCTTCCTGAGAGGGGAAGTGTTATCGTACTCAGCGAGACACCACTAGACCGGAATCAACAGTTCCTAGAAACTTGTTATGGTTCCTAGAAAATCTCTTGAACACGCCGATACATTTATAATACTGGACAAGAGTAGTATAAAAAACACCTTTATTTACATTATATTATATTTATATACACGATATTATATATGCTTTTTGGTTGCAAAGCCTTAAAATATCATATAAGGCTAGACATCATTAGTCTTAAACATGTTTATATAGAAGCAATCATTCACAATCTCTATGCCTCCATCTTAGTCAGAATATACTCGTCCGTAGTGCAATGCACTTTCATTCAGAATATAAGGTTACAGAAATCCTGTCAAAATATGGTTAATTCTTTGGAGAAAGATTTGGTTCGAAGCATCCTAACTTAAATCATCATAATATTTCAATACAGAAGACACACTATACCTTGCTGTGTCATCTGTAGTCCTCTAAGAATCTAAGCTCTATGAGAACATACGAAGTTATCCCAGAGTATCTGTATTTTCTCAGTCTTGAATCCTTTAAAGACTTCTATTAATATACTTAACTGATCATCATTAAGATCAGGCATTGTCTACGTACATGCTATGCATATTCCTTCTAGTTTTAGACATCAATGCTGAATATATAAATACTTTGTGTTAGCTTAAAGCTGTTTAAAGTCCCTTTGGTTGTGCCAATCTTTGTATGCGCTGTACTATGTATCAGCATTGTGCATATCTCACAGTGTACAGAGAGTCTCCTTTCCCTTCAGGAACAGCTCTGGTCTCTTGCTCTGAGGAGGTTCAGAAGTCCCTCTGTTAAGTAGAGGACCTTCTGACACTATCTATTAGCCCTGTGTTCAGGATGCTCTTTAGCATTGTTAAGCCAAATAGGTTTGGTTTGTAAGAATCCATAAATCTAATGGACTCTGAGCTCCAATATATGGGAAGATCACTGCACAGGTTCCCATTCAAAGAACAAGAATTCTAAGGGTCACTATCCTAGGAATAGAGCAGTCTCACAAGAACACTGTAAGTAAGATATGCTGAAATATCCAGATCTTGATACTTCAAGATACCGCAGAGAACTGCTGTCCACGCAAGGATCAGAGTCTCAATGTCTTACATCTCAGGCCGCTGAGATGGAGAAATGTTACTTCAGACAGCTGCAGTCTGCCAGCAATAACAATCTGAAGCGCTGGCTGTACTGTGGCTGTATTGATACTGTTTCTAGAAACATAAAGAGTGAAGAGATCCTTTATCTCCTCTTTTTTATCCATTAAGAGGGATACCTTTTAGTCCCTTTGTCTGCAGTGCAGAAATGGCTTACTAGCAGCTGCTCAGCTCTTTCGGTCCATATATGGGCGTCCTTTCCTTTCAGTCCACTTTGCTTAAAGTATAAACACTTATTTCTGAGTTACATGATCACGTTATATACATAATTTGTATACCATCCTCTTTGTTAGGACAATACGCATTAAATGAGATTACTTAGAGATCTGTAGCACAACAGATCTGTAGCACAACATTTAACTATATCACTCATAAAACACAATTATAGCTTACATTGTCACTTGCAAAGTGTCTTTGTTTACATAGCCTTTAGCGAGATTACAGAAGAGCAAGTTAGCATATTACTCATATCTTTGAGAGAACTTTAAGGCCTTTAAGCTATAATAAGTACAGTTTCAGCTATTAATGTACTCTAGTACATTAAGATATCTTAAGACCTTGAGAAGGTCTTGCTGTTGTGATTCTGACATCAGGCAGCTGAGTAAGAAAGGTGATTTTGGTCACATCTTATTGATACATAAGGAAAAGGGCTCTGCTTTGCCCCTTCAAGAACAAGGACTAGAGCGACTTTATTAGGTAGCTCTTGATAGAGCTGACCTTGAGAGTATTCCATCAGCCTGTCAGCATTACACAGAATTTCATTATACATTACACAAACCTCAGCAGTGGCCCAGTTTGCATGGTGTGTACTAGCTCTATATGGAATTAATCCTGCACATGTTCACAGAATACCCTAGTTATGTCAGAGACCAAGACAGGGTTCGTTAGGGTGAGGGTGAGGGTGAGGGTGAGGGTGAGGGTGAGGGTGAGGGTGAGGGTTAGGGTTGGGTAAGGGTTAGGGTTAAGGTTAAAGGTAGGGTTGGGTTAGTTTTAAGGTTTAGGGTTAAGGTTAGGGTTTGGGTTAGGGTGAGGGTTAGGGTTTAGAGTTAAGTTTAGGGTTAGGGTTTAATTAGGGTTAGGATTAGGGTTAGGGTAAGGGTAGGGTTAGGGTTAGGGTTACGTAAGCGTTAGGGTTAGGGTTAGAGTTGGGTAAGGGTTAGGGTTAGGGTTAAAGGTAGGTTTGGGTTAGGGTTAGGGTTAGCGTTTAGGGTTAAGGTTAGGGTTAGGGTTAGGGTTAAAGCTAGTGTTTGGTTAGGGTTAGGGTTTAGAGTTAAGGTTCGGGTTTGGTTTGGGGTTGAATTAGGGTAAGGGTTAGCGTTAGGGTTTAGGGTTAAGTTTAGGGTGAGGGTTAGGGTTG
>NC_079324.1:5102950-5112950 GCF_029931775.1 Euleptes europaea | reverse complement strand
AGGTAGTGTTGGGTTAGGGTAAGGGTTAGGGTTTAGAGTTAAGGTTCGGGTTAGGTTTGGGGTTGAATTAGGGTTAGGGTTAGCGGTAGGGTTTAGGGTTAAGTTTAGGGTTAGGGTTAGGCTTAGGCTTAGGGTTGGGTCAGCGTTAGGTTTTGAGTTTATGTTAGGGTTAGGGTTTAGAGTTAAGGTTAGGGTTAGGGTTAGGGTTAGGGTTAGGGTTAGGGTTAGGGTTAGGGTTAGGGTTAGGGTTAGAGTTAGGGTTTAGGGTTAAGGTTAGGGTTAGGGTTAGGGTTAGTTTTGAATTAGGGTTATGGTTAGGGTTAGGGTTAGGGTTAGGGTTAGGGTTAGGGTTAGGGTTAGGGTTAGGGTTAGGGTTAGGGTTAGGGTTAGGGTTAGGGTTAGGGTTAGGGTTAGGGTTAGGATTAGGGTTAGGATTAGGGTTAGGGTTAGGGTTGGGTAAGCGTTAGGGTTAGGGTTAGGGTTAGGGTTAGAGTTGGGTAAGGGTTAGGGTTAGGGTTAGGGTTAGGGTTAAAGGTAGGTTTGGGTTAGGGTTAGGGTTAGCCTTTAGGGTTAAGGTTAGGGTTAGGGTTAGGGTTAAAGCTAGTGTTGGGTTAGGGTTAGGGTAAGGGTTAGGGTTTAGAGATAAGGTTCGGGTTAGGTTTGGGGTTGAATTAGGGTTAGGGTTAGCGTTAGGGTTTAGGGTTAAGTTTAGGGTTAGCGTTAGGGTTGAATTAGGGTAAGGGCTAGGGTTAGGGTTCGGGATGGGTAAGCATTAGGGTTAGGGTTAGGGTTAGGGTTAGGGTTAGGGTTAGGGTTGGGGATAGATTTTGGGTTTGGGTTAGGGTTGGGTAAGGGTTAGGGTTAGGGTTAGGGTTAGGGTTAGGGTTAGGGTTAGTGTTAGGGTTAGGGTTAGGGTTATGGTTAGGGTTAGGGTTAGGGTTAGGGTTACGGTTATGGTTAAGGGTTAAGGTTAGGGTTAGGGTTAGGGTTAGTTTTGAATTAGGGTTAGGGGTAGGGTTAGGGGTAGGGGTAGGGTTAGGGTTAGGGTTAGGGTTAGGGTTAGGGTTAGGGTTAGGGTTAGGGTTAGGGTTAGGGTTAGGGTTAGGGTTAGGGTTAGGGTTAGGGTTAGGGTTAGGTTAGGGTTAGGGTTAGGGTTGGGTTAGGTTTGGGTAAGCATTAGGGTTACGGTTAGGGTTAGGGTTAAGGTTAGGTTTAGGGTGGATTTACGGTTAGGGTTAGGGTTAGGGTTAGTGTTAGTTTTAGGGTTGAGGGTTAAGGTTAGGGTTAGGGTTATTTTTGAATTAGGGTTAGGGTTAGGGTTAGGGTTAGGGTTAGGGTTAGGGTTAGGGTTAGGGTTAGGGTTAGGGTTAGGGTTAGGGTTAGGGTTAGGGTTAGGGTTAGGGTTAGGGTTAGGGTTGGGGTTAGGTTTTGGGTTTGGGTTAGGGTTAGGATTAGGGTTAGGGATAGGGTTGGGTAAGGGTTAGGGTTAAGGTTAGTGTTAGGGTTAGGGTTAGGGTTAGGGTTAGGGTTAGGGTTAGGGTTAGGGTTAGGTTAGGGTTAGGGTTAGGGTTAGTGTTAGGGTTAGGGTTAGGGTTAGGGTTAGGGTTAGGGTTAGTGTAAGGGTTGAGGGTTAAGGTTAGTGTTAGGGTTAGGGTTAGTGTTAGGGTTAAGGTTAGGGTTAGGGTTAGGGTTAGGGTTAGGGTTAGGGTTAGGGTTAGGGTTAGGGTTACGGTTACGGTAACGGTTAGGGTTAAGGGTTAAGGTTAGGGTTAGGGTTAGTTTTGAATTAGGGTTAGGGTTAGGGTTAGGGTTAGGGTTAGGGTTTGGGTTAGGGGTAGGGGTAGGGGTAGGGGTAGGGGTAGGGGTAGGGGTAGGGGTAGGGGTAGGGCTAGGGTTAGGGTTAGGGTTAGAGTTGGGTAAGCTTTAGGGTTAGGATTAGGGTTATGGTTAGGGTTAGGGTTAGGGTTAGGGTTGGCTAAGCGTTAGGGTTAGGGTTAGGGTTAGAGTTGGGTAAGGGTTAGGGTTAGGGTTAGGGTTTAAGGTAGGTTTGGGTTAGGGTTAGGATTAGCGTTTATTGTTAAGGTTAGGGTTAGGTTTAAAGGTAGTGTTGGGTTAGGGTTAGGGTAAGGGTTAGGGTTTAGAGTTAAGGTTCGGGTTAGGTTTGGGGTTGAATTAGGGTTAGGGTTAGCGGTAGGGTTTAGGGTTAAGTTTAGGGTTAGGGTTAGGCTTAGGCTTAGGGTTGGGTCAGCGTTAGGTTTTGAGTTTATGTTAGGGTTAGGGTTTAGAGTTAAGGTTAGGGTTAGGGTTAGGGTTAGGGTTAGGGTTAGGGTTAGGGTTAGGGTTAGGGTTAGGGTTAGGGTTAGGGTTAGGGTTAGGGTTAGAGTTAGGGTTTAGGGTTAAGGTTAGGGTTAGGGTTAGGGTTAGTTTTGAATTAGGGTTAGGGTTAGGGTTAGGGTTAGGGTTAGGGTTAGGGTTAGGGTTAGGGTTATGGTTAGGGTTAGGGTTAGGGTTAGGGTTAGGGTTAGGGTTAGGGTTAGGGTTACGGTTAGGGTTAGGGTTAGGGTTAGGGTTAGGGTTAGGGTTAGGGTTAGGATTAGGGTTAGGATTAGGGTTAGGGTTTGGGTTAGGGTTAGGGTTGGGTAAGCGTTAGGGTTAGGGTTAGGGTTAGAGTTGGGTAAGGGTTAGGGTTAGGGTTAGGCTTAGGGTTAAAGGTAGGTTTGGGTTAGGGTTAGGGTTAGCCTTTAGGGTTAAGGTTAGGGTTAGGGTTAGGGTTAAAGCTAGTGTTGGGTTAGGGTTAGGGTAAGGGTTAGGGTTTAGAGATAAGGTTCGGGTTAGGTTTGGGGTTGAATTAGGGTTAGGGTTAGCGTTAGGGTTCAGGGTTAAGTTTAGGGTTAGCGTTAGGGTTGAATTAGGGTAAGGGCTAGGGTTAGGGTTCGGGATGGGTAAGCATTAGGGTTAGGGTTAGGGTTAGGGTTAGGGTTAGGGTTAGGGTTAGGGTTAGGGTTAGGGTTAGGGTTAGGGTTAGGGTTAGGGTTAGGGTTAGGGTTAGGGTTAGGGTTAGGGTTGGGGATAGGTTTTGGGTTTGGGTTAGGGTTGGGTAAGGGTTAGGGTTAGGGTTAGGGTTAGGGTTAGGGTTAGTGTTAGGGTTAGGGTTAGGGTTAGGGTTATGGTTAGGTTTAGGGTTAGGGTTACGGTTATGGTTAAGGGTTAAGGTTAGGGTTAGGGTTAGGGTTAGTTTTGAATTAGGGTTAGGGGTAGGGTTAGGGGTAGGGGTAGGGGTAGGGTTAGGGTTAGGGTTAGGGTTAGGGTTAGGGTTAGGGTTAGGGTTAGGGTTAGGGTTAGGGTTATGGTTAGGGTTAGGTTAGGGTTAGGGTTAGGGTTGGGTTAGGTTTGGGTAAGCATTAGGGTTACGGTTAGGGTTAGGGTTAAGGTTAGGTTTAGGGTAGAATTACGGTTAGGGTTAGGGTTAGGGTTAGTGTTAGTTTTAGGGTTGAGGGTTAAGGTTAGGGTTAGGGTTATTTTTGAATTAGGGTTAGGGTTAGGGTTAGGGTTAGGGTTAGGGTTAGGGTTAGGGTTAGGGTTAGGGTTAGGGTTAGGGTTAGGGTTAGGGTTGGGGTTAGGTTTTGGTTTGGGTTAGGGTTAGGTTTAGGGTTAGGGATAGGGTTGGGTAAGGGTTATGGTTAAGGTTAGTGTTAGTGTTAGGGTTAGGGTTAGGGTTAGGGTTAGGGTTAGGGTTAGGGTTAGGGTTAGGGTTAGGGTTAGGGTTAGGGTTAGGCTTAGGCTTAGGTTTAGGGTTAGGTTAGGGTTAGGGTATTCGCGGTTCACGCCGTTAACTGCCTACATTCTTAGAAAGGATCCCTTCCTGAGAGGGGAAGTGTTATCGTACTCAGCGAGACACCACTAGACCGGAATCAACAGTTCCTAGAAACTTGTTATGGTTCCTAGAAAATCTCTTGAACATGCCGATAAATTTATAATACTGGACAAGAGTATTATAAAAAACACATTTATTTACATTATAATATCTATATATACATGATATTATATATGTTTTTTGGTTGCAAAGCCTTAAAATATCATATAAGGGTAGACATCATTAGTCTTAAACATGTTTATACAGGAAGCAATCATTCACAATCTCTATGCCTCCATCTTAGTCAGAATATACTCGTCAGTGCAATGCACTTTCATTCAAAATATAAGGTTACAGAAATCCTGTCAAAATATGGTTAATTCTTTAGAGAAAGATTTGGTTAGAAGCATCCTAACTTAAATCATCATGATATTTCAGTACAGAAGACACACTATACCTTGCTGTGTCATCTGTAGCCCTCCAAGAATATAAGCTCTATGAGAACATATGAAGTATCCCAGAGTCTTTGTATTTTCTCAGTCTTGAATCCTTTAAAGACTTCTATTAATATACTTAACTGATCATCATTAAGATCAGGCATTGTCTATGTACATGCTATGCATATTCCTTCTAGTTTTAGACATCAATGCTGAATATATAAATACTATGTGTTAGCTTAAAGCTGTTTAAAGTCTCTTTGGTTGTGCCAATCTTTGTATGCACTGTACTATGTATCAGCATTGTGCATATCTCACATACAGAAAGTCTCCTTTCCCTTCAGGAATATCTCTGGTCTCTTGCTCTGAGGAGGTTCAGAAGTCCCTCTGTTAAGTAGAGGACCTTCTGACACTATCTATTAGCCCTGTGTTCAGGATGCTCTTTAGCATTGGTAAGCCAAATAGGTTTGGTTTGTAAGAATCCATAAATCCAATGGACTCTGTGCTCCAATACATGGGAAGATCACTGCACAGATTCCCATTCAAAGAATAAGAATTCTAAGGGTCTCTATCCTAGGAATAGAGCAGTCTCACAAGAACACTGTAAGATATGCTGAAATATCCAGATCTTGATACTTCAAGATACCTCAGAGAACTGCTGTCCACGCAAGGATCAGAGTCTCAATGTCTTATATCTCAGGCCGCTGAGATGGAGAAATGTTACTTCAGACAGCTGCAGTCTGCCAGCAATAACAATCTGAAGCGCTGGCTGTACTGTGGCTGTGTTGATACTGTTTCTAGAAACATAAAGAGTGAAGAGAGATCCTTTATCTCCTCTTTTTTTATCCATTAAGAGGCATACCTTTTAGTCCCTTTGTCTGCAGTGCAGAAATGGCTTAATAGCAGCTGCTCAGCTCTTTAGGTCCATATATGGGCGTCCTTTACTTTCAGTCCTTTGCTTAACGTATAAACACTTATTTCTGAGTTACATAATCACGTTATATACATAATTTGTATACCATCCTCTTTGTTAGGACAATACGCATTAAATGAGACTACTGAGAGATCTGTAGCACAACATATCTGTAGCACAACATTTAACTATATCACTCATAAAACACAATTATAGCTTACATTGTCACTTGCAAAGTGTCTTTGTTTACATAGCCTTTAGCGAGATTACAGAAGAGCAAGTTAGCATATTACTCGTATCTTTGAGAGAACTTTAATGCCTTTAAGCTATAATAAGTACAGTTTCAGCTATTAATGTACTCTTAGTACATTAAGATATCTTAAGAACTTGAGAAGGACAAAAGTGTCTTGCTTTTGTGATTCTGACATCTGGCAGCTGAGTCAGAAAGGTGATTTTGGTCACGTCTTATTGATAGATAAGGAAAGGTGCTCTGCTTTGCCCCTTCAAGTACTAGAGAGACTTTATTAGGTAGCTCTTGATAGAGCTGACTTTGAGAGTATTCCATCAGCCTGTCAGCATTACACAGAATTTCATTATACATTACACAAACCTCTGCAGTGGCCCAGTTTGCATGATGTGTACTAGCTCTATATGGAATCAATCCTGCACATGTTCACAGAATACCCTAGTTATGTCAGAGACCATGACAGGGTGAGGGTGAGGGTTAGGGTTGGGTAAGGGTTAGGGTTAGGGTTAAGGTTAAAGGTAGGGTGGGTTAGGGTTAAGGTTTAGGGTTAAGGTTAGGGTTTGGGTTAGGGTTAGGGTTTAGAGTTAAGGTTAGGGTTAGGGTTGAATTAGGGTTAGGGTTAGGTATAGGGTTAGGGTTAGGGTTAGGGTTAGGGTTAGGGTTAGGGTTAGGGTTTGGTTTTAGGGTTAAGGTTAGGGTTTAGGGTTAAGGTTAGGGTTAGGGTTAGTTTTGAATTAGGGTTAGGGTTAGGGTTAGGGTTAGGGTTAGGGTTGGGTAAGCTTTAGGGTTAGGGTTAGAGTTGGGTAAGGGTTAGGGTTAGGGTTAAAGGTAGGTTTGGGTTAGGGTTAAGATTAGCGTTTAGGGTTAAGGTTAGGGCTAGGATTAGTGCTGGGTTAAAGCCAGTGTTGGGTTAGGGTTAGGGTAAGGGTTTAGAGTTAAGGTTCGGGTTAGGTTTGGGGTTGAATTAGGGTTAGGGTTAGGGTTGAATTAGGGTAAGGCTAGGGTTAGGGTTAGGGTTGGGTAAGCATTAGGGTTAGGGTTAGGGTTAGGGTTAGGGTTAGGGTTAGGGTTAGGGTTAGGGTTAGGGTTAGGGTTGGGTCAGCGTTAGGTTTTGAGTTTGGGTTAGGGTTTGGGTTTAGAGTTAAAGTTAGGGTTAGGGTTAGGTTTAGGTTTGAATTAGGGTTAGGGTTAGGGTTGAAAGGGTTAGGGTTAGGGTAAGGGATAGGGTTAGGGTTAGGGTTAGGGTTAGGGTTGGGTTAGGGTTAAGGTTAGGATTAGGGTTGGGTAAGCTTTAGGGTTAGGGTTATGGTTAGGGTTAGGGTCAGGGTTTGGTGTTAGGGTTAGGGTTAGGGTCAGGGTTGTCGCGATTCATGCTGTTAACTGCCTACATTCTTAGAAAGGATCTCTTCCTGAGAGGGGAAGTGTTATCGTACTCAGCGAGACACCACTAGACCGGAATCAACGGTTCCTAGAAACTTGTTATGGTTCCTAGAAAATCTCTTGAACACATTTATAATACTGGACAAGAGTAGTGTAAAAAACACCTTTTTTACATTATATTATATCTGTATTTATATACACGATATTATATATGCTTTTTGGTTGCAAAGCCTTAAAATATCATATAAGGCTAGACATCATTAGTCTTAAACATGTTTATATAGGAAGCAATCATTCACAATTTCTATGCCTCCATCTTAGTCAGAATATACTCGTCCTTAGTGCAATGCACTTTCATTCAGAATATAAGGTTACAGAAATCCTGTCAAAATATGCTTAATTCTTTGGAGAAAGATTTGGTTCGAAGCATCCTAACTTAAATCATCATAATATCTCAGTACAGAAGACACACTATACCTTGCTGTGTCATCTGTAGTCCTCTAAGAATCTAAGCTCTATGAGAACATATGAACATATCCCAGAGTATTTGTATTTTCTCAGTCTTGAATCCTTTAAAGACTTCTATTAATATACTTAACTGATCATCATTAAGATCAGGCATTGTCTATGTACATGCTATGCAGATTCCTTCTAGTTTTAGACATCAATGCTGAATATATAAATACTATGTGTTAGCTTAAAGCTGTTTAAAGTCTCTTTGGTTGTGCCAATCTTTGTATGCGCTGTACTATGTATCAGCATTGTGCATATCTCACAGAGAGTCTCCTTTCCCTTCAGGAACAGCTCTGGTCTCTTGCTCTGAGGAGGTTCAGAAGTCCCTCTGTTAAGTAGAGGACCTTCTGACACTATCTATTAGCCCTGTGTTCAGGATGCTCTTTCGCATTGGTAAGCCAAATAGGTTTGGTTTGTAAGAATCCATAAATCCAATGGATTCTGTGCTCCAATATATGGGAAGATCACTGCACAGATTCCCATTCAAAGAATAAGAATTCTAAGGGCCTCTATCCTAGGAATAGAGCAGTCTCACAAGAACACTGTAAGTAAGATATGCTGAAATATCCAGATCTTACTTCAAGATACCTCAGAGAACTGCTGTTCACGCAAGGATCATAGTCTCAATGTCTTACATCTCAGGCCGCTGAGATGGAGAAATGTTACTTCAGACAGCTGCAGTCTGCCAGCAATAACAATCTGAAGCGCTGGCTGTACTGTGGCTGTATTGATACTGTTTCTAGAAACATTAAGAGTGAAGAGAGATCCTTTACCTCCTCTTTTTTATCCATTAAGAGGGATACCTTTTAGTCCCGTTGTCTGCAGTGCAGAAATGGCTTACTAGCAGCTGCTCAGCTCTTTAGGTCCATATATGGGCGTCCTTTCCTTTCAGTCCACTTTGCTTAAAGTATAAACACTTATTTCTGAGTTACATAATCACGTTATATACATAATTTGTATACCATCCTCTTTGTTAGGACAATACGCATTAAATGAGACTACTGAGAGATCTGTAGCACAACATATCTGTAGCACAACATTTAACTATATCACTCATAAAACACAATTATAGCTTACATTGTCACTTGCAAAGTGTCTTTGTTTACATAGCCTTTAGCGAGATTACAGAAGAGCAAGTTAGCATATTACTCGTATCTTTGAGAGAACTTTAATGCCTTTAAGCTATAATAAGTACAGTTTCAGCTATTAATGTACTCTTAGTACATTAAGATATCTTAAGAACTTGAGTAGGACAAAAGTGTCTTGCTTTTGTGATTCTGACATCTGGCAGCTGAGTCAGAAAGGTGATTTTGGTCACGTCTTATTGATAGATAAGGAAAGGTGCTCTGCTTTGCCCCTTCAAGTACTAGAGAGACTTTATTAGGTAGCTATTGATAGAGCTGACTTTGAGAGTATTCCATCAGCCTGTCAGCATTACACAGAATTTCATTATACATTACACAAACCTCTGCAGTGGCCCAGTTTGCATGATGTGTACTAGCTCTATATGGAATCAATCCTGCACATGTTCACAGAATACCCTAGTTATGTCAGAGACCATGACAGGGTGAGGGTGAGGGTTAGGGTTGGGTAAGGGTTAGGGTTAGGGTTAAGGTTAAAGGTAGGGTGGGTTAGGGTTAAGGTTTAGGGTTAAGGTTAGGGTTTGGGTTAGGGTTAGGGTTTAGAGTTAAGGTTAGGGTTAGGGTTGAATTAGGGTTAGGGTTAGGGTTAGGTATAGGGTTAGGGTTAGGGTTAGGGTTAGGGTTAGGGTTAGGGTTAGGGTTTGGTTTTAGGGTTAAGGTTAGGGTTTAGGGTTAAGGTTAGGGTTAGGGTTAGTTTTGAATTAGGGTTAGGGTTAGGGTTAGGGTTAGGGTTAGGGTTGGGTAAGCTTTAGGGTTAGGGTTAGAGTTGGGTAAGGGTTAGGGTTAGGGTTAAAGGTAGGTTTGGGTTAGGGTTAAGATTAGCGTTTAGGGTTAAGGTTAGGGCTAGGGTTAGTGCTGGGTTAAAGCCAGTGTTGGGTTAGGGTTAGGGTAAGGGTTTAGAGTTAAGGTTCGGGTTAGGTTTGGGGTTGAATTAGGGTTAGGGTTAGGGTTGAATTAGGGTAAGGCTAGGGTTAGGGTTAGGGTTGGGTAAGCATTAGGTCACGTCTTATTGATACATAAGGAAAAGTGCTCTGCTTTGCCCCTTCAAGGACAAGATCTAGAGCGACTTTATTAGGTAGCTGTTGATAGAGCTGACCTTGAGAGTATTCCATCAGCCTGTCAGCATTACACATAATTTCATTATACATTATACAAACCTCTGCAGTGGCCCAGTTTGCATGATGTGTACTAGCTCTATATGGAATCAATCCTGCACATGTTCACAGAATACCCTAGTTATGTCAGAAACCATGACAGGGTTCGTTAGGGTGAGGGTGAGGGTGAGGGTTAGGGTTAGGGTTAGGGTTGGGTAAGGGTTAGGGTTAAGGTTAAAGGTAGGGTTGGGTTAGGGTTAAGGTTTAGGGTTATGTTTATGGTTTGGGTTAGGGTTAGGGTTTAGAGTTAAGGTTAGGGTTAGGGTTGAATTAGGGTTAGGGTTAGGGTTAGGGTTAGGGTTAGGGTTAGGCTTAGGGTTAGGGTTAGGGTTAGGGTTAGGCTTAGGCTTAGGGTTAGGGT